>NC_135497.1:98086813-98343926 GCF_052857255.1 Amblyomma americanum | reverse complement strand
ATTGAGGCCGCGAAATCCCGCCGCTGCGCCTCCGAGCACCGCCGCGGACGGAACGAGGCATTTCCGGCCCATTGCAGCCGCCGTGAAACAGGAGCCAAGTCGGCGGCCGTCTGTCTGTTCTTTTCAGTGTTCCATCCCCCCCCCCTCCCCTCCTATCCCCCCCCCCCCCCCTCCCCTCCTATCCCCCGTGCTTTCATAGTGGCGTCGGGTCAGTACGCGCGTGGCGACTAAATTTTTCTTCATTTCGCGCTTATCTCATGTGACGGCATGCCATGATCTTGACTCTTCCCAGTGGCAGGTGGGACTTATGTGCCTGTTTTCCCTGCCTGTCCTGTGTCGCACGTCACATGCGCGTATTTGCTTCCATCATTGCTCTTTGTTTTTTTTTCTTTTCGACGTCTCTTGACATCAACTCCACTGTAGAACATACGTGTGCAAATTGCTTCTGCGGTCAGCGCTAGTGGGCCAACAGCTGCGCGATATGTCTGTCGCTGCGATTATCGCACTGTTGGGTGGCTGGCGACCGGGCGGCGCAGCTAATCCGAGCATCGAGGGCGCCCATAGAATAAAGGAACACGATTTGAGTCGCGTGCCAGAGGGACGCTGCCCCTCCCTCGTGGCGGCCCGAGCCGACTCGGCTGTCACCCGATCCGCGCGTCCCGGGGAGCGCAGACGGTAGCCTTGCGTTCCCGCCATTTCTGGCGACGGCCGTGAGAAAGGACCCGAGCAGTTCTCGATGCTCAGATAGCCTTGATCTCGGCGGGGAAGCTGACTGCACAGGAGAGCCACGGAGCCATCGTTTGTTGTCTGGCCCGCTCCCGCAGGTGGTTATTAGTTGTGCAGGCAGTTTACTCGGCCGGGAGCAGTGCCTGTTCTCATTGTGTTCTTCCAGCGCTACGATGGATGGATGGATGGATACGGCTGAACCCTTTACATCGGGCGGTGGCTCAAGCCACCTAGCCATGTCTTGTGAAATTTTACTCCTGTCTTGCTTTTAGCCACCAATCAGATAATCTCCGCTTGGTTACGTGAATTGCCTTTCATCGCCATCTGTCGGGGAGCGCTTCGCCCGTGTCGAGCTTGCTTGGTTGCCATAGCCTCATACCTGAACACACACAGTCTTTCGAAGAGACAAGTCGGCCAGGTGCTGCTGCTCTCATCAACCTTCAGTAGAGCAAGGCCTACAGCGAACATTTAAAAGTGCGTTAGGCCCGGGAACGCCCCATCTTGGTACACCTCACCACGCCACTGGGTGTTGCTTTGGGGCTCTAACGCCAGCACCTCCTTTTTACAAGGGGACGGCAAAGAGCTTTTTGGCACTGGCAGTCAGCTCTGCCTCTTCGCTTTTAACTCGAGGCACTCGCAGCGGCGGAGCCCCGTGTCTCAAGTTCTCATGTCTGCCTCCCGCGGCAGAGCTGTGCAGCCCAACAACGCTTGCCTCTCGAAAGTGGTCGTCCACTAGCTGGCCGTTGATTACGATACTCGGCTATTCGCTCGTACCGTTGTAAAAAGCTACTTGTCGCGCTTTACCCGTAAGGGATGCTTGCGTATTTCCGGTTCGAGCGGAGAATAAATTTCGTCCTGCTCTAGCGGCCGACGTGACAGCTTCCGCTCCTTGTCACCGTGACGTGGCCGTCTCTGTTGTCTACAAGCGTCGCTGCATTGTCGGCACTGAGTCAGGGACACGTTCCGTCACGGTTGGTCCTAGCTGACGGCTGCGATGCTGTCATGGCGGTCTTAGCTGACCCGGAAAGGCCTTTCTGTAGTACCAGCCATCTCCTGTCACGTGCACTAGATTTCAGTTATCGCGCAGTACAATGATGGCTCACATGCATGGCGGTAGGCATAGAGGCTTGGAAAGTGGCCTACTGCATTTGTGCCCTGCATGCGAGAGTGGAAAGCTATACGTCAGTGTAAAGATTTCAAATCAGTTGCACTCAGACTCGCGAAAGAGAGGTGCTGATTCTGAAAAAAAAAAGCGTGATGACATATTTATGCCTGGCTTGCCGTCATCTAAAAAACTGCGTCCCGGGCGGGCTGTGCCTCACGAACTGAGTGAATTCTACGGGGAAAGCATGGAGGTCTGCCGAAGCAGCTGGCACTTGTGGATGGAAAACAGGTGAACGGTGATAACTAAAAGCAGCTGCAGACTAATGACTCGGTATCATTTCAGTTCGGTGGCATCGCTGATCAATGATCGATAAGTTTACAAGCAGGGGCAGCAACCATGACTGACAATGTTCGCATGCGACACCTCAAACGGAGCGCCTCCAGGGGGTAGCGCGCTCTGCCTGCCCCGAAGCTGGCAAACTTTCCAACGGTATCGGGGCTGTAATCGCCTAGCCGTGGAGATAGCATTATTTCTCGTCTGTTGGGATCGCAAACAGCTGACGAAAGGACCGCGCACAGCTTCCACGCAGTATCTGGAACGTGGGCGAAGTTCAGCGTGTGCGATTTGGTGGCCGCGTGCTCAACGTTAGGCGTTGGAAACGACAGGAAGCGACCGCTAGAAAGAATATGTTTCACCGAGGACTGCCGCACGGGTGGCATGCGGCGCATAGCGCGGCGCTGTTGCGTCTCGGTCGGCGTCATTCAAGGCCGACCTGAGGCGGGCGACCGCCGCTGTTTCCGGAGTCCGAAGCGGTGTTTCGGACGTCGCAGAAACCACATGGATGGATGGATGGATACGGCTGAACCCTTTACATCGGGCGGTGGCTCAAGCCACCTAGCCATGTCTTGTGAAATTTTACTCCTGTCTTGCTTTTAGCCACCAATCAGATAACCTTCGCTTGGTTACTTCTAACCTCTTAAAATCCACTTTCCCCTCACTATCTCTAAACCCCTGGATGGATGGATGGATGGATGGATGGATGGATGGATGGATGGATGGATGGATGGATGGATGGATGGATGGATGGATGGATACGGCTGAACCCTTTACATCGGGCGGTGGCTCAAGCCACGCGCGCCACCCCCCGGTGCAGCGTCCGGCGCTGTGATCCCGAGTGCTGACGGGTTGGGGTCCTCCCGCGTGAACCTGTCGCGGGAGTGAGCTCTGTCTGGCTCCTCGGGCCGTCCCAAAATACGCGACCGGTGGGGGGCCTCCGGGCGAGGCCAAGGTGGTTCCGCGCCGGGGTTCCATATTTGAGTGGCGGCTGGAGCAGGGCCAGCGGCCTTGTCGCGGCTGGCCTTCCTCCGTCCCCCGTCGCTTCTGCTCCGCGTGGAGGCGGCCAGACGGAGCGGGCTGGCAGAGCTCTCGCCCGAGGGCACGCCGGCGCGCGTACGTAGCCGTCGACCGCGCGCCCATGGTGAGCCCATGCGACACACGTTTTAAGAACGGCGGGCGACCAATTTATTGCCCGTTGGCGCCATTCGCGCTGCTCGCCGACCCGGAGGTCGGCATTACCCTTAATCCGGTTCGCGTGCTACCACTGCTGGGTAACGTGCAGGTGAAAAAGAAGGCAGACAACTGCCTGCGTTGTTTTTTTGTTTTTTTCACTGAGACAGGCTGGGAGGACAGTGTTGGAGCGCTCGCATTTTTATTGCCTCCCGCGAGTCACCCAAAGTGCATGGCCCCCGCCGGCCTGCCTGCCTGTGCAGCGCGCCGAGGACGACCAATCGCTTTGCAAAAAAAATGGGAGGGGGGAGGCTACCCGCGGCACCGCATGCGTCACAGACCTGAGAAACTGAAAAAAAAAAAAGTTCTTCCATCTGTGTAAAGGACTTAGAAACGTGGCGTTTGAGGCATGTTTGTGACTGGTGAATGTATTCTCCCGTTAGCCGTAACCAGGAGGAGTCTGTTGTCAACCCGAACACCTTTAAAGTGTGTTCTTGCTTAGAAAGTGCGCCGTTAAATCGCGTTTCTTTGTTTGCCTTGAAAAAAAAAAACGGCCTTGGTTAGCGCGGTGGAATATGAGGTCGCTGTGCGTGTAACATTTATTAGTCGAAGAAACTTCGTATTCTTTATATCTTGATGTTATAAAGGGGGAGGGGGAGTGGTAAGTCGCTCCCGATAGCACTTATCACCAAGACCGCAAAGTTTGCGTTTTCTTAGAGGCAATGTAATAATGATACTGATAGCTATAATAACGTTTGTTGCCGACTGAAAGCGAAATACAGGAAATTGCGGGCCAATCAAAACCTACAAATGCTTGGCGGCTCGGCCTGGCAACGCCACCAGTTTGCTGCGACGCGCAACTGGACTACACGATAACTTGCGGCGAACTTTCTAGACAAATCGCAGTGGTATACGTGTGTACAGCTAGCGGCAATCGTGAAAGGGAACACGGCAGGGCGTGGCCGAAGCCCGTTAGGCGCCAAAGGAACATGCGCAGCAAGCACGGTCGACTGCCGTATCCGCGCATGCTCCTGGCGTCGCCCATTCGCGCGGCTCCCTCTCGTATTGCCGATACCCGCAGACAACTCCAGAACACTACCAATTTATAGAATGAAATCAACGACTCACTGCTTCGGTAAGCGTTGAAGTATATTTAAGGAGGTTATTTGTGTCCTTCTGAACGCCCTGATATTTTTTTTTAGAACGTTAAAGGTTAACAGGAATTCTGCCTGCGTGTTTCGGCTATCATACTGCACTGATTGGAATCACACAGTCACCTTGTAGCAAGAAGGTCGTTCTTGCCATATCAGTGCGCCCCGCATTTTATCCGCAGAGTGACGGCTGGCTAACAAGTGGCGTTGCCATAGCGACTTCATTCCATCGTTGTTAGCGAGGATACGGAGAGCGCGTGCATGCGTGTGTGGCCCCCACTTTCTCTCTAGGGCCATTATATTTACTCTGCATTCGAAGAGGTTTTAAAGGCGTTCACTCTGGCGAATTAAACCCGTGCCGAACAGACAGGCGTGTTGTAAGAAACCCTGACGCTGAAACTAACGGTGAAATGTGTGGCTGTTCGGATGCTAGCACATTGCAGTGCACGGTTGCGTGACTAGCGCGCAAGCGGTCTCGCGACGGCTTCCTCAGATAGTGTTGCCGAGGCGTCCCAGCCAAATAAGCCGCCGTGGGGCGCGAAACAAAGGGCGCGACTGGGATGGCGTACGTCGGGACATTCGAAACCCTGCTCGGAAGGACGACAGGCACATTCCTCGCGCTGACGTCGGTACGAGGGCGGCAATATCGGACTCGAATCGAGAGTTCGCCGTCGAGATTTAATCCGGTTGAAAGCCCATGCAACGGGGTGCGAAGTTGGGATGACTGCACGGTGGGGGGAAGCTTTGGAGGCCTTTTCTGCCTGAAAAGACGTCAAGTTGCACGTTTACCGATGGGCGCAAGGGCGGTTCCACATCCTGGCCGCTACTGTTTTCTTCGTGACTTGTGCTGTGACGTGGGTTGTCTGGAAGGCGTCATAGCGCGCTGGTGCGGATTAATTTCGACCGTGGGCCCGCCTAGTCGCCTCCGAGCGGCTGGCGATCGAACCTCCCTCAGCGGCTGTACGCCACCGCCTCAGAGGCAGCGCTGCCGGTCAAACGTAATTTGGTTACTGCGGCAGGCCCGTTAAGCGTTGTGCGGGAAGGCGTGCTCCTCACGTTGTCCATTGCCTCGCGGTCGGGAGCCACGAACTTGGGTTTGTGGGCTCTCGCATGCGGACAGCCAGACGGCAGAGAACGGGCGATCCCTCGCGGCAGCCCGCAGTGGACGGACGCGACCCCGTTTTTCGGGTTGTGCCAGCCAAACAAGGCGCTCCGCTGCAGCGGCTGCGCGGTGGATCGCTCTTTCTACGGCCATTAGGGGCACGGTTGCTCAACCCATGCGCCATATGTGAGCCGGCACTCTGTCGAGCACCCCCCCCCCCCCCCCCCCCCCCCTTCCCGCCGTCGTATTAAGGGACGCCGAGGAACGCGTGTCGTAAACAGCGGCCGCTTTTGTCATGGCGCGCACACCATCGCGGCTGCCGCAGTCGGCACCTGTGGCTGCCGTCCCGCCCTTCATGCCCGGACCCCCGGTCGGCCTTGCCGGACGCTGACTTCCCCAGGCGAGCTTCTGGCGCCGGCCGGAAAGGGTCAGCCGCTGACCCACGACACGCTTAATTATTGCGAAAGGGCAATTTCCAGCGCCGGCCGAGCCGTGGCCGAACGCGCTCTCCGCTTACTGCGCAGGTCGGTCTCCTTTGTTCTGGGAGACGATCGCCGCGGCGGCGACGCTCCTCGCGTGGGCGATTCCGGTTTCGTCCCGAAATAGGAGCGCCGCCGGAAAGGGTCTCGCGAGGAGGCAGCCCCACTCGTAGCCGTGGTGGCATTCATGCCCGACAGCGCTGCCTGTGCACTACTGGCGGGGCAAAAAATAGCGTGCGGGGAGAGACTCTCTACTGGGAACACAGCTCTGGCGGTGCAGCGAGGCACGTACGCGCCCTGTCCAGCTTCGCATTCTTAGCCCGTACAAACCCTACGAGTTTTTTTTTTTCCTTTTTGCTTTCCCTGGATCTGGCATTGCAGAACGCTGCTATGAACTTGGAGCATGTTGGGCACCTAGCGCTGTTCGCGTCTCTGTAGCCAGGCGCCGGTTGATCCATCCGGCCATCACGTCACAGCACGGTTAATCGGAACGCGCCTCTGATGGAACGTGAGCTCTCTTCCGCTCTCGCGTGCCGGTTGCCCGGTCGCATTGGAAAACTTTGGTGGGGCGCTGCGTCCGATATCCCGGCAGCATCAGCAGGAAATGCGTCATGCAACGCGAGCGAGCTAGACCGCCGTGCTGTGTGCCTCTTGGCGGCTGCCCTCTTTCGCTGCTCGTGAGGGCACACTCCGCGCTGGTGACGCCGCTGGGAATGCGGCTGTTGTGGAAGCGGGGCTTCACGTCGCGTGGCCACGCGTGTAGGGTGTCAACGCCGAGGCTGACGAGAGCCGCAATGTTTGCGATCCTATCGCTCACCTACCTTATCGGCGTGCGGCGCAGCTGGTTCTGCAGCCTGCCCTTGAGAGTAGCTCGTAGACGCCGCCGCTCCGTTTCGGAGGCGGGGTCGGCGCACTGCCTCTCCAAGGTCGCCCGTCCCTTTTGCTCTTGCGTTAGAAACTATTACGGGCGGTGCCTAGCGCCGCGCGCCTTCTTTTAGTGCGACGGTATACGCGCCGAGCTGTCGCGACGCTTTCGGCGGCCAATAGGTTTTCCGAGATCGAATGTTCGAGGTGCCATTCGTGCTGCGGCGTTTGCATTTTGACAAAGATCTAGCTGGCGACCTTCTTCCCACGTAGTACATCATCGATGTGAGGGCGAAAAAAAAGGGCGCGGGGGTTCCGTCTGAACGCTCATTTCAGGTCTCGCGCCGTGGCAAACGAAATGCGAATAATCCACTATTACCGGTGCGTCGAGCACTTCCGCTTTCTTCATTTTGGTACAGTAATTTTTCCAGTGTCCCAGAAGTCAGTAACGACGCAAAAAGTAAGCTCACATCTGTATTTTTTTTTTGCTTGCGAGCACATGATTCGCGACGACCTCTGACCCCGTGTGTTGTTTTCGGATGTATCGAGCGCGGGCATCTTTTCGCAAAGACGCATTTCGTTAGTTCCCCTCAATACAGTGAAGATCTGCTTTTAACAACTTTTATCCGTCTGAAAACATGCTGCGTAGCTCGGCATACGCGACGTTGAGATGTCATGCTTACGGGTTCGATGAACGACAAATGAGATGGGAGAGGCAACGAAAAAAGAAATAGCGCGTTAAACGGACGGAAAACTGCTGTCCCTGCCCTCAGCTGATGTCCCTCGTGTTGGTCTTCAGTGGGGAAAAAAAAAAAAAAAACCTCTTCGGAGCTTTGGCCTTTGCCGACGAACCGCAGCCAAAGCGGGAGCGCCGCCCGCGCCTTTGTTCAGCCCCAGGGTGCAAACACCGGGCGCAATGACGTGACACACGCGGCCAGTGCTGGCCTGCGTCCAGGAGGGGCTCCTCCGCGTCGACGCTCCACTGCGTGGACTTCTCCACGGACCTCTCCGCACTCCCTCGGATGTGCCGCTTTCGTAGAACGGTGCCGAATCTTGCGCTCAATCGTGGCCGTGGAGCAACTATTGGTGGTCACGGTTGGCTCCGTGAGGGGGGGCCGGGGGGGAAGGAAAACAGCAGCACCGGAGGCGCTCAGCTCGAGCGGGCTGCGTGTCGCGTCGTTTGCCGTCCACTCCGGGGGTCACCTGCGCCGGTTTCGTTGCTGGGGTTCGCGGCAGCGGAACTCGTTTCCGAAAGCGAGCCCGGCGTGCCTCGCGGCGCTGACTCATCGCGGCCCCCTCGTCCGCCCTGGATGTCCGCGCGGGGCCCGCGTGCGTGGCGACGTCAGAGCCCTGTTTACGGCGGGCTGCCTCCAACAGCTTCGGAGCCCCCGGCCGCGCGGAAGAGCAGGGGCAGCGACCGGGCTTCGGAAGAGTTACGTCACCGGTTCCGCTTCCTCGATGCACTCGTAGCGGATGTCGGGGCTGCGTTGCGCGAGCAGCAGCACGCAACCCATGGCGGCCGTGGCACGAGAGCTCTGGGTGGTGGCATCGCAGGTATGGATCCGGGTGTCGATGAATGACGCGTCGCTTTTTTTTTTTTTTTGCGAGGACGAAAACTCGGAAATACGGCGCGTCCGTGCAATGTCACATTCGCTGTCTTTATAGTTGACGTCGCCTCTTGGTCCGTTTTCCGGCCAAGATCGACGCTTTACCGCGCTGGGAACAAAGGTGACCTGTACGGGCATACGCGACCGCGCTGTGCGTTTGCGGTGCTGGATATAGAGATGTTGATTAAAATACTGGTGCTGTATTTTTTCGACATTGGTTGCTAGCTGCGATCCCCAGGTCTGTGCTCGAACTAGTGGCTCCGTTGCGTGTCTGCCGACGTCTAGATATTCTCACGGGTTCTTCATTAATGCCTTTAATTGACACCAGGTTCCTGTTCCAAACAGTTGTGTTACGAAGTAACAGCTGGAGTGGATTTCAAGAGAAGGCAAGCGTAGCAGGGGGCGGCAGAACGCCAGGTCAGGTTAGGAAGCTTGCGGGAATAAGGTGGTCTCAGCTGGTGCATGACAGGGATAATTGGATGAATATGGGAGAGGCCTTTGTCCTGCAGTGCACGTGGCCGGGCTGCTGCTGATGGTGATAACCTAAAGATCTTTATCGCCTTCCCCTCGTGTCGATTTTTTTTCACCCTGGGGCGTTTCCACACACTCCGTACTGTTAACCGTCGCCAAGTTTCTCGGGTAAAAAATTCACCGCGTTGTGGGGCCGCAAACGCTTCCGAAGTCCACTTTTGTCCGAAAAGCGGGAAGAGCTCATCCGAGCAGCGAAATCAGCTCACCGAAAGAACACAAGTGCAACGCTGCCGAAAAGCCCGCTTCTTTTTATGCCTTCTCTCTATATAGAGTTGCTTGATGCCTGTCTGCTGGGGTTCTGTATTTTCTTTTTCCTGTGGCCTGCAACTCTACTGTGTCAGCCTACTTTCTGTCGTCAATTTCTTAGCTCGTATAGTTAAGTACACCTGCCAAAGTAAAGGAACAACTCGTATCTGCTCGGTGGCGGGTCGTCGATTGAAGCTCGAAGGGAGAGGAAGTGGTCGAGTGCCAGGCCGTGTGGCTAAACCAGACGCGGGACCAGAACCGCCGCAGGAGTGGGTATACCCGTGAAAGATTTATGGCCGTTCAGCGCGGTTTGTTTGGCAAAGCGCGCGCAGGGGCAAAAAACATTGTTGCGCCGCCTCGTGAACTGCTCGGTGATGCACGCTTACGACGAGCGCGCAGAGCGAGCGGCTGTGTAGAGAGTTCGCGAACGGCGTTCACCGGAAAATAGCTCTGTTTATTTTCCTTTGGGCTGCTGTTGAACGAGTTCATCTTTATCTGGAACCATTGCTTGCGCTGCATTCGCCTTCCCCCCGGTTTCCTTTTCATTTTTTTTTTTTTTGCTGTTTAGACGAGAGCGTCTGCTGTTCTAGAGCCCACGGCGGCGCACCTCCGACGGCTGCAGCTGAGATTTGCCGGGGCCTGTGTCGGCACTTGTGGTGTAGGGAGAGTGGAAGGAAGTGCGTACTGAGGCCGCTTATGTATAAGTAAAGCGAGTTCTGCCCAGTTTCTGGGTCATGCTTCCTGCTCTGCCGAGAGGGGCACTGCTATCACTGTCTCTTGCGCGCCGCCGGAAGGTGTGTCACATGAACAGCCACTCCGGTTTTCTGTAACTGCTCCGTTCTAAAGATCACCGCACGTTTCCAAGGCCAAGCACAGTCGCGGCATATATAGCTACGACATGCGTGGAAAGAAAGAAATTCGAGTGTTAATTCGCAAGGTTTCCTCGTGGGAGGGGCTGAGCCGAGGGTTTGGGCGTCTGTTCAAGTCGACGGTGCGCATGGCGAGGTCTATTTTCAGAGGAGACGGATCGGACGTGGTCGAGGGCAGGTGGTCTGCTAGACTGTTTACGTGGACTTTGTGTAACCAAACCGCAGCGCTGGAAAGGCAGCAGAAAAGGGGGATTTTGTTTCCTCCCTTTTTTTTTTCATTTTGAAAGAACAGAGCTAGCGGTACGGTGTGCTTGCCCTTGGGGGCCGCTATAGCGCGCACACGTAACCCAATACGACATGGAAAAACCCATTGAATGCAGGTCACATTAATATGCATACTGTAATGCTTTAGGCTCATGTTGGGGCTAAGGGAAGTCTTTCTCGGCAACGCGAGTATACCGTCTTCAAGACCACAAGCAGTCCGCGGCTAGTCATGCATGTGGTGGGATGTGTTACAGAAGGTGCATTCGCCTCGTCCGGTCGATCAGATTCCCCCGCATCCCACTGCCCAACCCCGCAAGCAGAGCCTGCCTACACGCATTCCTGCCGCGTTGGTTCCTATGGCACTGAACAGGAGTCGCGTTGACCTTAACCGCGATTTCGGTACGAGAACAAGTCGGCCGGGCAACGCGCGCGCCTCTCGCGAGTTCGCGCCGGGAACAGCCAGATGCATGTCTGCCGATCAGAGTCTTGGCGACGCCGATCGACGGCCGCGCGCAGTGCTCGCCAGATTTCAAACTGGTCGATCCTGAGCGCAACAGTAGGCCGGTCCCGCCACTGTGATCGATCCCTGCCGCGCCCCTGGGGGTGTCGCTGACTGCGCGGACTGCCACTGTGTCATATCCGCGTTCTCCATATACCTCACGTATATAGGTATACGCAAGGATGGCTGCGCGTGCGTTGGAGCTTTCATATTTGTTTTAGCGTAGGTACATGCACTTCATGGGAGCCCGCAAAAAAACGCCGAGGATCTTTCGTCCAATCCAGAATTTACAGAACGCGTTAAAAAGTAAGGTAATTGAAAGACAAGACACAAAAAAAAGCAATTCTTATGACGTGTAAATGCGAGAGCATTATTTGTCGCTGAGTTTAGACGTCCATGGGCTCCGGCGTCTGCGGGTCCAAGTTGATCGGCAGTCCTTGTGATCGGAGTATAGTATGTCGATGCGTACCTTACTTCGTGCGCTGTGAGTGGCGTGTTCTCGAACGCCAAGTCGATTCCGGCGCCTCGCGAAGCGGTTATTGCATCTGTTGGAGTGCGGCAGAGTGGGTGAGGGAACAAACGCGTGTAAACGACATCCTAGTCGAAATCAAGAGGAAGAAATGGGCTTGGGCAGGGCATGTAATGCGAAGGCAAGATAACCGCTGGTCCTTAGGGGTAACGGAGTGGATTCCAAGAGAAGGCAAGCGTAGCAGGAGGTGGTAGAAGATTAAGTGGGCGGATGAGATTGGGAAGTGTGCAGACATAGGGTGGACGCAGCTGGCAAAGGACAGGGTTAATTGGGGAGACATGGGAGAGGCCTTTTCCGTGCAGTGGGTGTAGTCAGGCTGATGACAATGATGATGGAGTGTCAAGTTGAGATCGGCGCGCATCGCGCCGATGATCGTTGGCATTGAAAGTGCGTCCTGATTGAAGTCGAGCCCTGATTGAATTCGAGCATGTACAGTCTTTGCCAAAAATATACAGCCCAAGGGGTTTGCTGATTCTTTAGCACATTCCACAGCCCTAAGTTTTTTTTTGTTTTCTTTTTTTTTGGGGGGGGGGGGGGGGGGGTTGAGGTTAGGGTCCCTGAGTATGCAAGAGGAGCCGCGCTGCAGGGTTCTGAAGCAGACCCCTTGGGCTGTACACTTTTGACAAAGACTGTATACGTGCCGCAGCGTAGACCCGAAGACAGATGCCTGTGCACGAACGCTGCCGCGTCCGTTTGAGACTGATTTGGCGCCACGTGCACGCCACACAACGAGTCCCGTGTCGACGAACTCCACAGCGCACATCTAGCTCTCCGCACCGAAGAATTCTCCGAGCTCGACCTGTCGTAGTTGAACTCCTGGCTTGGCTTATGTGCCGACGCCAACGCCAATGAACCCGGCGGCCTAATGCTCCAGGAGGGGTGGTGACGCGTGCCTGTTTTCGCACAGTGAGCCAAGCAATGCGAGAGATGCCCTCGCACCAAGAGCAGATCCCGGCCCCCGTGGCATCATAGCAGGTCTTCTCTGGGATCGGAAATTAGGTGGATCAGTAGGTTCAAGTAGCGCACACAGACGAGGTCGGACGGACAGTGTTCGTCTTCCTAACTGTCCGTCCGACCTCGTCCGTGTGCGTTGCTTGAAGCTACTCCACGGAATACCAAATAGCCCCGGTAAAAGTATGTGAATCAGTAACGAACCGTGACAGCCGATTTTATTTATTTATTTATTGATACTGCAATCACGTAGTTGGGATTTTAGCAGGGTGGGGATACAAACTAGGCAGTTTAACAAAACAGGCAAAGTATAAAAAAAAAATAACTGTGCAAGTTGAAGCTCTTCTGCACCATTGCGAATACAACAATTAAACATATACAACACAACAGTGAAATAGCAAATGCAATAAAACTAGGTGATATTTTCGTTTTGAATGTAGTTACCCTAACTTGTCTCCCCCTTTCCCGCATTATGAGGTGTTCGGGTGTAGCGGAATTTTCAAAAATAGGCATTGTGAGGTGAAAGATCGGCTCCTTCAGTGTAATGGGCGGTGGTGGCGGACGCCATAGTGGGTGAGGTTGTAATTAGTATGCTAAATAATAAAAAAAATATTTGATTTTTTGATTATGTCACTTATGCGAATGATTGTAATTAGCGAATTGTAGCAGGCCATCGGAGAGAGTTATTAGATGTCAAAGAAACTCAGTTGCCTGAGCTCAGCATTACGAGTTTTGGCTCTGGATGCGTACGCAGCCAGCGTGTTCGCGCGCTCCTCGGCCGCCGAGTCACGTTTTACGAGTATGCGAATGCCTGTCTTTCCCGTTCGGCTGCCACGGCCTCGGGTGCATTTCCGAGCTGCGCCTTGGTAAATGCGCAGAATTTGTTCCTCTTTCATGCCCTCTTCGTTTATTGTTTTCAGGCTGTTTCCCTATACTGTACCGCTTCCCATTTGCTGCTGTCGTGTTGGTGTAATGTGTAGGACAATGTAATGTAGTGCAATCTCTTTCGTGTTACGGGCGGTGCGATCCTCAGGGCACGTCAGAGAAGCCCCGTTCGTCGGAGTCAGTCCGGAGCCCTCTGCTACGGCTCTCGTAGCCCGCGTGCAGCTGCTTCGGGGTATACGTATACAACTTAACGCAGAGCTGTCCGCGAAGACGAATGTGTAACCGTGCTGAGTTTCGACATGTGTTTCGCACTGGAGTGAAAACATTCTCGTTTGCTTCCGCTACGGCGGCAATGCAACACGTGAAAGAACATTGGCGACCCGCAGTGCATTCGGTCTCTGTCTGAGCGCACGGCCGGCTGTCACTGCCAGCTCCTTAGCGTATTCCTTGGCTGCCTCCCTTCGCGAAGACGAGTTGCCTCTGTGCGCGCAACAAACGGCTTCCTCAGAGAACTTCCTTGCGCGACACTCTTCACTCATCCGGAGGCGTCGCGCACCTACAGAAACCTCCTGTGGTCTTTCTTTTTTTTTTCCCCTTAATTGCAGAGCATCCCTTGTCGGACGGTTGAGCAATGATGGAATTTGCTCATACCAGGGTTGACATCTATGGACCTCGGTATATCGCGCAGTCTTCTTAAAAGACAGTTACTGCCGGCGCTCTATAGCTCATGCCCGCAGGTATGTCTTACCGCCGGGCACGGAGGAAGACTATATAGGAGTGGAAACTCTCCCGTCTGCGGCGACCAGACAAGGTCACAAGCCAGCGGCGCCACTATCATGCTGGCGGCGTGGAAAGAAACTACTGAAATACAACGTCACGGCGTGCCCGCTGAAGCAAACGCCTGTGTCGCCTGCTTGTCGTCTGCTTTGAGCGTTGAGGACAGTTGCCGGGCCAGTTGGTACATGATCTCACCGAAAAACAGCGCGCTTACACGGGACACGAGAAAGGAGACACGCACACACACAGCGCTGACTTACAACTGCAGGTTTTATTGCATTGCTCACAATAAATACTAGAAAGGAAAAAACAAACAGCGCCCGCCGCCGGAGCCGCCTGCCCGGGCGCTGCATTTTTTTTTCTTTTTTTCCCTGCTGCTTCTACAAGGCGCCGCATGGCGCCGCCACTGCATGCGACCCCGTCGGCGCATACAATTGTGACTTTGGTCGCCTGCGCTCGCTCGCGCAGACGGGAGTTTCACCTCCTCTATAGTCTTGCTCCGTGCCCCCGGGTAATTAAAACGGTTTCTCAAATTGGTTGGTTGGCTCGCTGTGATTTCAGCCTGTTTCGAATGCGTCTAATTCCAAGTTTTCTCTGTCTCGCGTAGTGTTTCTGCTGAGAGAAAATAGCAGTGCGTGGCCAGAAGCTGTTGAGGAATAATCAGATAATAAACTAAAGATGGAGCATATAGTTCAGGTATTACCGCGTCGGAACATTTTTTTTTTTAAACCAGCTGTTCCGATTTGCCACGCATGTGCATCTCGACGTGCTGTGCACTTACAGTGCATGCGTACTATTGCAGGGTCAGGCGGCTCTTCGTGTCTCGTTCGAACGCCATTCATCTCGACTTTCCACCAGCACGAGGGCGGCCTGCTGACAGCCGCTCGTTCTCGTGCTATCCCGGAACCCTGGCATTGTCTCGAGGCGCTTATACATTGACGCGTACTATTCCGTAATTGACAGCCTCGTTCCTTGACAGTCTTCTTTGTGTCCGATCGTCATCTTTACCGTGTAAGTGCGGTCTTTTGTGCGCCTGTTCGTGCGCATACCCGGCTGCCTGGCCGTGTAGCGGCATGGCTCGCCATTGAGATCGCCTTCTTTCTTCTCGTTGCGGGACCGCGTAGATGTCGATCGCGCGACCGCGTTGCGGAGTGACGCAGTGAATTGAAAGATTCTGGTACTGCCGAGGGCGGTGAACTTGTCGCGGATTGAAGCGATGGAAATGGGCTGTACGGGTGCCTCTGGAGGAACTTGTCGTACTGAGCTGTGCCACAGGCGAGGCATGCGTTCTTGCTGCCGAACTGACCCCTCCCTGGGACCCATTCACCCCGTGTTGTAAGCACGCCGCACGGTCCCGCAAACACGGCCGTTGCAGGATGCTCTTCCACGGAGGAAAAACGCACAAATGAAAAGGCGCTGACAGCTGCAGTGGCCACCGCCGCTGGGGCGGGCAAGTGTGCGCTGCCGGGGGTGGCACTGGGCGCGGTCGCCGGGGCCTCCCTCGGGAAGGCCCCGGATAAAAGGCCGCCGCACTCCCTTTGCCGGCGGCCCGCCTCCGGCAGTGGAAGAAGTGGAAGGCGCGCCTGGCCGGCACAAGCTAAAGCCCCTCAAAGGGCGAATCCAAGGGCACACTATGTCGGCAATGGAAGCGAGTAGCCAGCTGCTAGGTTCTGGAGGCAATCCTTGCGCGAAAGTAAAGCCGCAGACTAAAAACCATCAGGTGATGTGTTTTAGCTTTTTTTGTAAACAGCTGCGCACCGTTCGAGCGCAGTACGCAAGTGTGACGCAAACTGTAGTACATTGAACTAGCCCTGTGTAACGCCAGTTAATTGGGCTGGGGCCGAATGAAACGCGAGCGGGACAGTTGAAATGGGAGCAGCAGAACAAGATTTCATTTCAGGCGGACTGACTATTAATGCGTTGCCACTTTGATGGTGCAAAGACCGCTGTATGGAAGGCCCTGCGTGCTTCTACAGCCGCTAAAATTTTTGTGTTCTTGTTTTGGCGGCGATGTTTTTGGTTAACGCTGGAGGTACTCGAGAGCCGCGTATCAGGTGCGTCGTCATGAAGCCACAGCTTGCCCGTATATGCTGCTGCTGTATCGTTTTTGTAGAAGGTCAAGAGGTCACATTTGGCTCTAATTTAAAGGAAGACAAAAAAAGTGTTTCTATTACGTTCTACCCTTACATGTGGCCTTGGACTTGCCGAGGTGGCGGTAAAACATGCTTCCATGTCATGCTCTCGCTTGCTGTCAGGTTTTTTTTTTTTTTTTTTGCGGTTAATCGAATTTGCTCTTCCTACAAAAGGAGCTCTGCCACCGTTAGCTCCGACTAACACGTCATGGAGATACTCTATATTCGTTGCTTCATGTGTCCACTTCGCGAGCACAGTACTTCCCGACAGAGTCCTCCTGCGTTCGCAAATGCCTGCCAATTGCGCACCAAGCCGTCTTCGATAACAGCCCAGACAGAACATCAACTCCCTGGCACATCTAGAAGATATCGCAGTCGTCCAGCCAGTACATGCGAGTCGTCACTCAGGTTGTCCAGGGGATGTCATCGCGAGGAAATCATCAGTATGTCTGCGGGCATCCTCGAGATGTGAAAACAAGTATCCCTGACAGGTCCTTGGTCCTTTATGACTCCAAAGTCAAAACGTTGCTGTCACTTAAAAAATGCGTTGTTAATACTACTAAGTTTATAGTAGTACCACTATATGCTTTCTTTGCTGTATAAAATTGACCTTGAGCAAATAACTTCAAATTACCTGTTATTAGTATGCTATTTTGTATTTTTAATTGATGTAATTTGCATTACTCTCCCTTTCAGCGCAGTAGGCTGACTTAAGTATAGTGTTCATGTTGTTCTCTTTGGAGTCGTCGAGGCCGTTTTTTTTTTTGCATTTCGTTCATGTGTTCATCAATCGGCACACAGATAATTGCGAAACCATGGCAGTGCTTTCCGAGCTTATTTTTAGCTACATGCTCCCTGTGGTATTCCAACCACGCGTAAACTAAGAGCAGTGAGGGGCTCTTGCGAGGTCGAAGACTGAAAAACAAAACTTAACGCTTTAATTGCACTGTAAAGTCAAAATTGTTTGGAGATATGGATGCACTGTGAGGGAGACTGTAATGTCCCTCTCCAACATTAATTTGACGAAATTTCATTAAAAAAGGCTTTAATGATTCGGGGCGCCAAACGGGATAACTGGGGAATAGTCAGGGTACGTGTTTCGCGAGTCTGGAAAGGTCAGGGAAAAGCCAGGGAATACCAGCCCCAGTCACACCCAGAGAGGGAAATGGGCATCGTCCCGGCTATAGCTTCGCACAAATCCAAGCTGGAAGAGTCCGAATGCAGCGTAATTCCGTCCTTCCATACGTTAACACCTCCAACCTCGCACTCTAAATAACGATGGACCGATGTCCTTGCCATGCTTGCATTCCGGAATGAAACGTTCATGTCGTCCTGGCTGGTGAGAGGCATTTTTGAAAATCACGCGGCATGGCTCCCCCTCCTTGACCCCGCCGCGGTGGCTCAGTGGTTAGGCGCTCGGCTACTGATCCGGAGTTCCCGGGTTCGAACCCGACCGCGGCGGCAGCGTTTTTATGGGGGCAAAACGCTAAGGCGCCCATGTGCTGTGCGACGTCCCCCAGGTGGTCGAAATTATTTCGGAGCCCTCCACTACGGCCCCTCTTTCTTCCTTTCTTCTTTCCCTCCTTTATCCCTTCCCCTAAGGCTAGGTTCAGGTGTCAGCCGAGATGTGAGACAGATACTGTGCCATTTCCTTTCCCCAAAAACCAATTTGCAATTTTTTTTCTCCTCCTTGTCCCGAGTGGGCTGTTTGCACGCGCCAAGCACGTCGTGCTGGCGGTTTACATGAGCCCGACAAAAGTCGGGGTAAGTAGGCTGTCGGGGGTCGAGCTAAGTGATCGTCGAGTCGAGCTGCGCCAGCCCGACTGCAGGGGGTGGGTTGACTCGGCCCGGCCCGGTTGGAAGGAGCACTGCCGCGTCGGCTTCTCGCCTCCTCTCCTGCCTCCTCTCTGGTCTGGCGGCGCTGCGCAAGCCTGGGCGTCCCTCCTCCTCTTCTAGCATCCGCGCGTTGTTTTGTTGCTCGACGCTAGGGTTAGCGGCGATCTCTGCCCGACAGAAAACGGTCGTGTCGGGATGGTCAACCCGAGATCTGGCGCGCCCCTACTCGACCCGCAACGTCAGGCTCATGTAAACAAGGCTGTGGTGGTCCATTCATTCTGGTATACTCAGGGGAGGAGCCTCTCATTCGAACGGAGGCTGCGAAAGCGATGCCTTTCAAAGCGAGGGCATGCGACAGAGTGGACACTAGTCCGTCGCATTAATACCGTGCAGCGCTGTGGAAGCTACGAGTGCGCGCCGTCTGCTTCCAGCTCTGCATCGCACGTGGTCTCGAGCGCCTGTGTGGATACGGCACTTCAAAACCGTGGTGTTCATTGCTGCAGTGATTCTTGCCAGTTGTGCTTTTGGACTAGCTGCTGCTCCACCTTGCTGCGTGTGTCGTGCCGCCTGCAAGTCGGGTGTGATTACGCACGAGGGCTTTAGCGGTGGTACTTGGACAAATTGAAAACTGGGGATTCGACTTGGATTTGGCCTGCTCCAAGCGACGCTCTTAGTGCGCTCTGCTGAGAGCAGCAATGTGGGAAGACGAGCAGTGATATGACGGTGCGGAGAGCAAGAAGCACAAAATGCCCGCGAAGTCTTGCATAGTGTGTTAGCATTAATTTTCTGAGACCGCCCTGCAAAGAAACCGCTAGGAAAACTCCTGTTTGTAGCGTCGCTATCTACCGCTGAGACCTGGGCGGGGAATTACCAGTAAAACAGTTGAGCAAAGACGGGAAAAACCAGCAGATTTGAAATCTCGAAAAAACAGTATTTAAGGAGGGAGGCGACGCTCCGAGCACAGAGCCCCGACGCCGTTGTTCGGCGTGGCGGCAGCGCAGCGGGGGAAGATGCTTCGGCGCAGTGAAGCGACAAGCAAGTATAGCCATAGAGTTTCTAAATATTACCTAGAGGGGAAAGCTGGCGCCAGCTTCTATGCGAGCCATGAAAGAGCCCTTCATCCACCGTGGCTATTCTAGCCACCCTACCGTGGCATCAGCCGCCGCGGTGGCACAGAGTGGTTATGGCGCTCGGCTGCTGACACGAAAGACGCGGGTTCGATCCCGGTCGCGGTGGTCGAATTTCGATGGAGGCGAAATTCTAGAGGCCCGTGTACTGTGCGATGTCAGTGCACGTTAAAGAACCCCAGGTGGTCGAAATTTCCGGAGCCCTTCACTGCGGCGTCTCTCATAGCCTGAGTCGCTTTGAGGCGTTAAACCCCCATAAACTAAACCAAACCAATTTCCTACCGTGGAAATGCTAGGAATGCCGGGAAGACAGCAAGGCACACTTGGATTGGCCTTGAAACGTGACGACTGCAGAAATGCAAAATTTCGCAAACTATATGTTGAAAGGAAGCGTTGGTTTGCAATCAGTATACATGTCCGGTAATAAAATGTGGTAACTGTATATCTCAGTAAATGAGCAGAAAAGCACACAAGCACCGAATTTGCCTATGACGAAAGAGGGCCGGCTTTCTGTTCATGTCGCCTAACATAGCTAACTGTGGAAAAGAATTTTTTTGCTTTTAACAGACATACTCTTTCGAGCGAATATGCTTGCAAAAAAAATAATTCTTAAAATACTACAGCTTTGAAGGTTCTTTTTTCGCACTGTGAAAAATAGGAACGTTTCATTGGTGTAGTCTGCTATTGCGGGACGCGCCCTATGTCCGTGCATAGGATATGTTCGTGCTGTGAAAAACTTACGCGAACCCCCGCTTTTCTATGAGAGACTGATTTGCGCGCACTAAGTGCCAGCTCTTGGCATGTCCTCGCTGCGTTTACAAATTTGGAAAAAAAAACGAATTAGGAAGTGAAACCTCTCCTACCACAAGTAAGTGACGGCTGTGTTCACGCTGACAAGTGCAACATGCGAGTATTTGTGTGAATTAATTCATGAAGTGGAAGTCGTTCCTACATGCAATGCACGGCCACTGCCAGTCCGCGAAATGAACCAAACGCAATCCTAGGCGAGTACGGTTAACATATATAAGTTGCGCTTGTCCTTGTCGAAATGCTTAATTTTGAGCTTTTAAAGTGCCTCCGAGAGTCCTATGAGAAATGTGCAGAGTGGTCACAGCAGCGGACTGTTGCGTTCTCAGTTCACAAAAAAAAAAAATTGTTCCCTTCTTTGCACAGGTTTCCGCAATGCAAAACTGAGCTTGCTGCATGAATGGCTCGCAGTGAGGGGGCAAACGGAATTTAGGCCTAGCAGGCACCAGATACTGTGCTCAGCTCACTTCGAGTCAAGCGCCTTCGTATGCTTCGGATGTCAAATGAACTGCCTGCGTAGGTGCGCTACTCAACCACAAAGTGTGCAAACCATCAGTAAAAACTACAATGATGAAAACGAAACAGAGCTACTAAAAAAATCCAATCCGTAGCACAGTCAACAAGCCACTAGATGTCAGTCCAGTTTGCTGTCTTCCCAGCATGCCTCCTCTAGGATAGAATGGAAAAACTTTATTGCTGTATTTACAGAGTTATTCAGCGCCTAACAGAGACCTTCTATTTTAAGGAAGGATCTTCCGTTCCATGTGGTCGGCGCCCCTATTCCAAGGCACCGCTGAGCTTGGCTACTCTTTGGCCGTGTTGCGCCAGTCTTCTCTGGAAGGCTGACTCGCCGCTGGAGAGCAAGCTCTCCCACTGCTCCGCACTCGGATTTTCTAATCTGTGAAGTGGGAAGTTGTTTCTGCACTCCCATGGGTCCCTGTATGGATTGGGATACATTTTGTGTAGAGTGTGTAAATTCGGGAAGGTTCCAGTTTGCAATCTCCGCCAGCTGACTGCTTCGTGTTGCATTAGTGATGTGTGTGGCAGCGGATATGCTAATCTTTTGCCTCTGTGGTAATTTAATAGTTTTGCATATGTCGGTTCTACCGTCATAGAGATCGTTGGGTCTATTTCTAGCTCCGCTCGGTATGTAAGCTCGTGAGAAAGGCTATCAGCCCTCAGATTTCCCTCTATTCCAGTGTGTCCTGGTATCCAGAATATAGTATGTGTCCTGGTATCCAGAATATAGTACTTGTCGTGTCGATTTTTTGGGAGGCCCCACTTTGAGGAGGATTTGCAGGGCTTTTTTTTGTTTATCCTGCCATTTGTGTAATTCCGGCAAGCTTCCTTGGAATCTGTGAGTATTGTTAAGGATTTGCCCGTTCGGTAGCCCTCCACAGCCGCTAGAGCCACAGTCACTTCTTCCCCTCTGCTACCGTACAGTTCCTTAGGGTTGCGTATGTTATTGGGTCGCTATTGTGGTTTACGACCGTCACTGCAACTCAATGTATTTTTGTGGTAGGTTCCCACGGGTATAGGGCCGCATCCGTGTATACTGTGTTTTGTTTTGTGGCTAGGTGTTTCTCAACGTATTTCGCCCGCGCTTGTCTCTTAGGTGCGTATAGGTTTGGGTCCATATTTTTTGGTAGAGGTCCTACTGTCGTCTCCACTTTAATATTGTTACGTGGTGGCCAGCCAAAGAATGGGACGCGATGAACGATGGCAGAGATGATTTTAATGGCCGCTGGTTGGTTGGCTTTTTAGTTGGTTGGTTGGCCTCAAATAAAAATGGCACGTACCCACTGCGGAGGAGTGGCCAAGACACAGGCGGTGAATTGCTGGAAACAAGAGCGTTTAGAGGGGGAAAAGGACCCAATAGTAATAGCCAGGGTATAGTAATAGGGTATAGGCGGGCTGGAGCACGAGCCGTCCCGTGCCACTGCCAGCTTCGTCTTCTTGTGGCACTACCCAGGGCCACCGAGCAATCGCCCCGGTCGTAAATAGAAGACACTGACGAAGGGACGCGGGAAATGATGATGGCCCGGTTTCAGCAACGGCACATAGCAGCACTTGGTAAGGTGGTGAAATGCTGGTCGCCACGATGAGAGAGCTAGATGAGCGAATGGGTTCCGGTCTACGAAGCCTCCGGGCCACAGGTTGCCAGGAGCCGACGGCCGAGGCCCTTGGACGCACCGATCGGCATGGGCACTGGGGCGGTGTCCTCACGTGTGAGCAGCGTCCCTGGTCTGTCGGGTCATAGGTTCTGGTCACGGCAGCATTGTCATTTTGTCGTGTCTTCTGGTCGGGACGGAGGACGGGGCTGGGGTGAGTGGCAATTTCAGTTCAGGTGGCGGGCTGGGGCACAGCCATGCAGTGCAGACCAGGGCTACACACGGCCGATGACCACGGCAGGCGCAGGACGCTGAAGCTCCTGGACCAGGATGCTGATGATTACCCAGCACCTCCACAAAATGTTACGTGGCAGCCAGCCAAAGAATGGGACGCGATGAACGATGGCAGATGATTTTAATGGCCTCTGGTCTAGCGCGAGCACCCCGTTCTGTGCAACTGCCAGCTGCGTCTTCTTGTGACACTATCACCAGGAACGCAGACGAAGCCCTACGTATACCATGCGTGTGGATGACGTGTCAAATGGTTGAGTCACAAGCATATTAACGAGGAACGCTATGTACGAGTATCCCCAGCACAGCCGGGTAACCACGTCCGGTGATGGTACAAGCTTTCCCCTGCCTAGTGCTTGGCTTCTTTAGGATGAAATGCTTTGGAATAAATGGGTCTTTGACCCCACCTTGAGTCGAAGAAGGAACTCTGTGCCATGGCACTGTTTGGCCACAGATGCCCTTGCGTCATGAAAATTATCATCAGGATCGCTAGTTATGTGCGTGCGCCTTTTTGGAATGTGGGCGTGTTCTTTTTGTTGACCTAGAATCCCCCGACTCGTAGCAGTTTCCGGCGCATGTCGAGCATCTGTTTAGGTATCGGTTTGTTTTGCGCACATAATTCCACGCTAGATATCTCGAAGCACAGTGTCGATTTAGCAATTTAAATAACTGGGTTTGATTTCCGCCATATAATATTGTGCCCTAAAACCAAACATAAAAAGTTTACCCGCCACAGTGGCTCAGTGCACGGTTAGAGCGCTTGGCTACTGAGCCGGAGTTCCTGGGCTCGAACCCGGCTGCAGCGGCCGCGTTTCGATGGAGGCGAAATGCAAAGGCGCCTGTGTGCTATGCGATGTCAGTGCAGTGCACGTTAAAGATTCACAGGTGGAAATTATTCCGGAGCCCTCCACTACGGCACCTCTTTCTCTCTTCTTTCACTCCCACTTTGCTCCCTTCCCTTATGGCACGGTTCTCGGGTCTGCCAAGATTGGAGACAATTACTGCGCCATTTCCTTTCCTCAAAAAGCAATCTTCATTGTTATTTACAAATAACTAATTGTCTTTTAAGTACCTTGTACCACAGACATAATGTCCGCCTGCACAGGCCGCAAAAGCTTGGCCCGTGCATTGGCCTCTTGAAAGCCACAGTGTCACCGTAGTCAGCGAGTCGGGCTCCAGCTGGAGTTTTTCACTCGCCGTCCGCTTTCTTGCATTGATGCCCGTATACAGACTACAACTTCCCTGAGCGCTCTCCCGGACGGCATTTATTTCGGCGCCGAGCCTATCACTGCTCGGGAACCCATCCGACCTCGCGGTGTAGAGCGCCCCTCACTTCCCCTCAACGGCACCTGCGGCACGTTGGTTCATACACACTCGACAAGCAACTACGGCCAATATGTGCCATAGCAGCTCGACCAAGGGCTATGGGTGTACTTTTCTGCCGTTTGGTGTGGTGTGGCGAGGACGCTGGTTGTGTCCGGTGGTACCGCACGGACCAATGGGCCTTCAAGTTCTGCCTTTAGCTTCACATCTGCCTGAAGCCTTGCTCCCCAGCCAATGGCATTGACCAATTGTCATGACGTTGTGGTTAATCCCCTAGTGTGACATATTAGAGTGTACTAGACATATTGCAGGTGGCCAGCAGGTGCAAGGGGATTAACCACAACCTTTGATCAATTCTATTGATATTTTTCATATCTGCACTTCTTCTGTTTTGCAATGACTTCTGTTATGTACTCAATCTAAAAACATTAATGAATTATTTGCTAAACCTAAAACCGTTAAGACTGCCTATATTTGTGGGGGGAGAGACCCTACACTGCATCCTTAATTGAGTTCGCAGCAGCGATAAATTCTGCAGTTGAGAAATGCTTGCAGCTTGTAAAACTGATTTCTTGTTTGGCAGAACTGCCTGGCACGGGCCCTCTACGACAACATCGCCGAGTCGCCGGAGGAGCTGGCCTTTCGCAAGAATGACGTGCTTACGGTGCTCGAGCAGAACCCGGGTGACCTGGAGGGCTGGTGGCTGTGCGCTCTCCGAGGCCGCCAGGGCCTGGCCCCGGGCAATAGGTTGCGCCTCATGCCCGGCATGTACGACCCCACGGGGCTGGGCTACGCCGCGCCGGCCGCAGCGGCGTCCACGGATTTGGGGGCCGTGCCACCCGCGGGCACCTACCCGGGGCCTGGGCAGCGCCATGCACGCCGCCGCTCCTGGCGGGTGGACCCCAACAAGGTGCGAGGTGGTTCATTAGTGTTGCCCCTGCGAATATACCTAATGCAATATAGGCAGTGGCGGGACTTTTGAGTTTAAACCGGAAAAAAAAAAAAAACGATTAAATTATGCCGAGTTCAGTTTTCGAAATTTATTTCTAACCCAAAAGGTTAGCATTCTCTGCATTCAAGGCATGGCTATAGCTGGCTGTTCAGTACGTGCTATACCCCCTGTGAAAGTTGAAAATTAACTAAGTAGGGAAGACAGGGGCTTGATGCTACTGTGTGGTATTGTGTATAAGCAGCACAGCTGTGCGATTTGAGGTATTGCTCCGCTAGCTTACATGTCTCTGTTGACCAGGGAGCAGCACCTCCTCACAGCATGCTAGCTAAGCACTCTTTATTTGTTATCATCGCATGCTTAGAGCAGTTATTCGGTTAGGCTTATCAACTGCATGTAGGACACCGACACGAAACCGTGCATGGGTGTCGCGAAAAGTATCAAGGTCTAGCTACCGCAACGATTGAGCGGCAGTTTCATCGCTGCCACCAGAACGCAGACCACGGGATGCTGCGCCCTCTCACTCAACCCAGCACGACAACCCAATGGTAAATTACTGGTTATTATTGGTAACGATAATTACTGGTAAATAAACTGTTCATGCTGGCAAAAACGCGAGGTAGACTCTAAATGATTTTTGACCACACAGGATTGCCACATTAAATCACTGAAAAAGTCAGAAATTCATTAGTCAAAAATAGTATTTGCTGAAAAAGACCAAGACTTGTGTTCTGAAATAAACACCGAAAAAAGTCCACTGAATTTTCGAAAAATAAAAACTGAAAAATTCAACCTCCTAAGTGCAGGGTGTGCCATACAATAGCAGGGCATCAACCATCTGGAAATTCAGGCAAGCGAACTGAAAAAAATAAAGTGATGTAATTCTTTAATTGGATGGAGAGTTTGAGGAAGTAGTTTCAAAAGCTCCATGCCAAAGAGCAGGAGCAGTGAAAGCTGCACACTGAGCAGTTTGCAGGAACACATTGTAGTATGTTCTCAAGACTGGTTAGAAAAATGTCAGGTAGCATCTAAAAGTCACTTGCACAGTAGTGGTTGCAGGCTGCATATGGGATGCAATACAGCCCTGTGCACCCTACATTGTGGAGAGAAGCGATTGTTTTGCAGTTTGAAATTTTTTCCCCATTTTGTAACAGTTAATGTTAATTTTAATTTAATTAAAATAGGAAGGACGAATGAGGACAACTGAAGAACTTGGATTACTCAGCATGTGCCTTAATTGGCCTGAAAAAAACTCTGCTTGACATATCAAAACCTAGCTTCTTTAGGAGTATGCGTGCAGAATGCAGTAACCTTTGTGCATTGTCATATCTGTGTGGCATTTGTCGCTGTATGTAGACAGGTGAAAAGTGCATATGTTGCACCTTCATTCAGCATTTTGCGACATTGTAGAACCTGAATGCATTGCAGTATTAACGTGACAGTGTTAAAGGCCTCGTTATCCAGAAAATTCGGCGTCACCGTTGTGAGCGAAAAGTCACGAGCATGACTCTGGCAGGTGGTGCCCAGAGAACCACCTAGGAGGCAGGTGGGCCACCTAGGTCTCTTGACCCTGCAGTGTCATCACAACCTGCCCACTGGATAGTGAGAAAACTGCCCACCATGGCAGGTGGCAGTTAAATTAATGATTTGTCGCTTGGGAAGATCAACCTGGGTCGCACAAGGCCCACCGCTGGGAGCACCTGCCATTGCAGGGCAGTGGCGCATGGCTTAACCGCTGCATCTCTGCGCCAGGGGGGTAGGAGGTCTCCTAGGGATCTATGAATGTAAAGTAGGGAATGACATTCTGCATGTGTTGGAATTAACCCACTACGCTATCATATCGTACCCTGAAAGGGACCCTGAAATGATTTTGATGGGCCTATTCTAGTGCAACAGATCTGTAGAGGTGGCCTTTGTGGGTATTTGAGTCAAATTTAAAAGCTCTGCGTGGACCCTATAATTTAGAAATAATTTTTAAAAATCGCTGCTCGCAGTAGCTCGCAACAGGTTAGGGCGGCACTCCTCACCATGCATCCCCCACCCCAATGACTCAGTAGGCAGACAGGGCAAGCTTGAAGGCTGACTTTTCTTTCTGCCCACTGATGTTGTCGGGGTAGCGGACGCGCGGTTAGGTGTTTCACCCTAATCAGTTGCGAGCTACTGCGAGCAGTGATTTTTAAAAATTGTTTTTAAATTATAGAGTCCAGGCAGAGCTTTCAAATTTGACTCGAATGCCCACAGAGACCACCTATACAGGTCTGTTGCACTAGAATATGCGAAATTGAAATCATTTCAGGGTCTCTTTAAGGCGAAGCTTAAGTGTCTCCTACAATTTTTTCTCCAATTTGTGAGTTATAACGGTGCCACAAGAGTGTCTGTTCATGTTTAATGATGGCATATTACTTGCTGATGCAACTCAGTGTGCTGCTGTGTTCATGGGTCACTGTGTTTTTCTTCCACTTCCGGATTTTGTGTTCAGGTTGTTACACCAAGCAAAGTTGGAGACGTGTACCTGTATGATGTCCCAGTTGGTGCCAAAGTAACAGAAGAATATGATACTCCTGCTCATTCCACACTTCCAAGGACCACAGGCCATGTACACATAGACACCATTGTTCCGGGTGAGCTCAGTCTTTTTTCTAGCAATGCCATGAGTTTTAGTGGCATGGATAGCCAATTAAATGTGCTACCAGCTTCGAGCATCATATTATTTGCATAGTACAGCATTGCTTGGACTGTACAGCTTGCTTTAGCTGTTTATGCTCGAGCTATTTTTTTCCATCTTTAATTTTTAGCAGTCACAAAGTGACCTTAATTCTCATTGTTTCTGTGAAATTCCGGCGAGAAACAAGGTCTGCCTTGGGTGTTTAAATGAAGTACTTGCTGCTTTATTTTTAAACCACAGTAAAACTGACATGCAATAGGAAGGCCTGGCACCTCTTCTGAAGAATGTGACTGCATGAACTCAACTGACTTGGGCAGTTATGATGGTTGTGATACTGCATTCTATTTTTTGCATGGCGAACTGGTGCCGCTTTCAGTAGGACCCATTGTCCATCACAAGCACATACATGCACAGGCGGCTTGTATAGTGTTTTGCAGAGATGAAAACAATGAAGAGAGTTCCACATGGCTTATACATGTTTTAAGCTTTTTTGCAAGTGTGACATTTCAGACCCCTGAATACAAGTCCTTGGCCCTGCATAGCTTAGCATTGTTCTGAAAAAAGGGTGTTTTGTAATGAACAGTGTTTTGTACCTTTGAGACATTTAGGGCACGTGAGGAGGGCAGTCATTTCTTTTATATGCCATTTTCTGTATGCCTACAATATTGACATGTCCAAAGGGAATATGCCACCTGTCTTTTTCATGGTTTTCTGTGTGCTGTTTTACATTTTACAAACTTGTTTATTTTGTATGTCATGTTTTCAACTGACGAGATCTGCCAGGAGCACATAATGATCAAGTTTATGTTTGCATTCTGTGGTTTTTGACTCAGTGTTGGTGGTTAGCATATGCCACCCAGCAAACACAGTTTCTTCATGGAATGCTCTTTGTAGCTAGTGATATACATGCGTTTGAGGTGAATTTATGCAGCGTTACTTACTGGCCCTGAAAGGAAGCTGCCTTGTGATAGCTGCTGGCACAATCTGTCACTCAACCAGTTTTTTTTTAAGGGTTTTCCTTAACAGTTGGCCTTAAAATGCTGAGGTACAGCTTTTTTTATTCGCTATGCTGTGGCATTTGCAGCTGTGTGCCAGCAGCTGAAGCATACATTTGGTAGCAAGCGCCTTTTTCTTGTGACAATGCGAATTTTAAGTAAATTCTCACTTGGTTATTAACTTGGAATTCTGCATGGAGGGTGATGTTTAAGAAGTTTAATCTGCTTTAATTGGCATAGAAAAGCAGACCTAGTCTTTTTTTTTGGTTTCAGTTGTGATTCACAATTATGCTTTCATGGAACTTTGCAGTTCCATGAAACAAATATTATCATTAAGAGTGTGCATTTTGCATTTGGTGCTGCTATATTTATGAACATCAGTTGATAACTGATTTGGAATTGAACATGCATAAAGCTTTATAAGCCAGTGTTTTGGAACATGCATGTATTATCAAGGACAAAAGTCCTCAGGACGTGTGAGCAACAACAGAACTGCATAGCTTTATTTGCCTGTGGCTCTATAGACTATGCTTATAGAGCTGAAAGTTGAGCTCACCTTCTCTGTCTCTAATGTGTGCTAGTTTAATCAGACATTCATTGGAACAGATCACACCCATAAGCCTGGATTGCCATTTGCATGCCCTCGGTACATTTGTTCCTGGTAGTGCGTTGATGCATTCTTGGCGCTCATGTTATTGCATCTTCTTTTTTGCCTTCTTTCAGCACCTCAAGAGGGACGAAAGCCAGTACGCGCACTACCCAACATGGCTTATGATGAACCACGTCCTTCCAGCTTGTCATACGACATGCCTCGGCCTTCTTTAAATGTTCGCTTAGAGCTGCCTTCATCCACTGTGTCTGGTGAGTGCTATCTTAAAGGCTTGTGACTGAAAGCCTGATGAAAGCTCTCAATACATACAGCTTAACCTAGCGTTCATAGCCTTCATGCACTTCCTTCATTTCAACCTAATCAGGACAGTGGTACACATGTGCACTGTGGCTTTTGGAACATGGCCACCGTGCGACCATACAGGCTGGTAGGTCTTGAGAAGTCTTTTTTTTGTAACTTGCCTTTGGTTTATGCAAGGTATATGATAGTAACTTATTGATGTATCAAATCACTTATCTGAAATGGTTTCATCGTTTAGTTTCATGGCATGGACCGTGAAAAATAATCATACCATCTAGAGTTTAAAATTATTTTATGTGGACGTTTGGAGGCAGTTTTCTTGTTAACATTGGTGTCAACAGAAATGTGTGAATGACAGAATTTTTTCTTCAGTGCAGCACCCTCTTTGGTGCAGCCCATTTATGATTGGGTCTGGTCATGCAGGCACTGAATCATACGATGTACCCCGGCCCAAAGCTGACTACGATGTTCCAAACTCGGAACCTGTAGGCACCTATGACACTCCGCCTCCTGCTCGAGGTGTGGCAAAGGGGGCCTCCAGCTCAGTCTATGATGTGCCACTTGACACTGGGACACCTCGCTGTGTACTGGCAGCCAGCTACGATGTTCCCACCTCGGGGCGGTCAAGTGGTGTGTCTCTGCTCTCAACGAGCTCCTCTTCAGCTGGAGTTTCCCCAGCAAGCAGTCAGTCGAGTTTGAACACCTCGCTGTCCTTGTCCAGTTTGTGTGGTATGTCCCTTTGCCCACTGTGATGTGCTTGTTGAGCTGTTCATAGTAGCTTGCATGCTTGGCGTTGTGTGTGGCACCCACATGGGAGCCATTGCATGCCGTACAAACTGCTTGCCAGCTTGCTGTTGTGCACAGATTCTGTGAAAGTGTTAGCATTTGCGTGTGCAACATTCTAGGTGGCATGCATGTGTGACTTCATGCTATGGCAAAGTACTTAACATTTCACAAAAATATATGAGTATATGTAAAGGTATTGTGTTCAAACACCTAAATGAACCCTAGCATTCACCTCAAACTGTTGACAGCTATGTTGGTATAAACAACCTTTGGTATGTCACTCAGAAATATTTTACTATGTGGTCATCCTTTTTCAGAACAGAGTTAGTGTATTGGATGCTTTTTCAGTTCTTCTGTAAGTTTGAATTTGTCTTGTGTCACATTGCTTGCCTGCGAGGTAGTGAACACTGAGGTGATTAGCTTTCCTGAGCTTGCATGTGATTACGTTTTGTGCATAGCATATGTGTAATTGTTAAGCGTGCCCCCTACCCTGTTGTCTGATCTGACTAGTGTGTGTTGTAATCATTTATTGTGAGTGCTGCAGCTAAGCTACTGTGTGAAATTAATCTGTTCTTGGTGTTATGATCAGAGGCAGCAAGAACAGAACCTGAGAAATGAACGCTTTGATGTTGTCAAGCCAGTAAAAACAGAAGTGCAGTTGTTAACTACATTTTGTACAAGTTGGTGCTTTATTCATGCATATGGGGCTGCAAAATTCAGCTTTGTTGTTTGAAGAATAGCAATGTGATGAAATTTTAGTTGGCATTGTGATGTTGCCCCTATATCCCGTTAGAACATTGAGAAACTAAACAAGTATGCAGAAAGGCTGGGAACCCGTAGCTTATCGCAAGGAAAATGTGGCTGTTGCACTTTCTCCCATTATTTTGTTAATATTTGTATTGGTTTTCTTTGGCTGTTGGTTGTAGATTACCTGTTAGTATATATTGGGTGCATAAATGCACTGTTAGGGACAGAGCTCGTGTCGATGCCAGGAGTGCATTGTTAGGTGGCATTCGCATGCAGTGCATCACTGTTCAGAAGGAGGAAGGATCAGTTACTTTTGTCCCCGAAATTACAATATAGCACATCCAATGACAGGGCATTGAGCCACAGAGCAATAGCTCACTTTTTTCTTTGGTTACAGGTGCGAAACACGCACAGACACAAGGGAGGTAGATGAGACTGAGCGCCGCTCACAACTGCTTTATTCGGAGGCAAAATGCACAAATATATAGCCATTGCACACGCAAGGAACACCATCATGTTTCAAGTTTGATATGATAGCGAATGGGTGAAATAGTTTTTCTCTGCCTAATACAAAGCTATAGATGTGTCACTGATACACATGCTTCCTTTCTTTCCGATGAAAAAAGCTTCAATTAATTCCCTAGCTTTGATATCTTTACTTGTTGACAGAATCCGCGCACCACTTTTGTGAGCCATGTTTTGCTGGTGCGTGGATTCTCTTGCAACTACAACTCTTACGCAAGCTTGTCCCAAGAGCAGAGCAATGAGAGCAGATTAAGAAGTGGATACAGTTTTGATTTTTCTGTATGCCTCATGTAACATACGAGAAGAAATTATCTATCAGGTGTAGGTGAATTAATTGCACGCAGTGATGTATGTTTTTTATAATATCTTGCACATCTTATTGCAAAGTGAGAACATTAACCAAAATTATGCATGTGTACTCTTTGAAGGCATGCATTCTGGGAAATGCCGCTCTCATTCATTGTTAATTTATCAATTTCTCTAAGTTTTCACTTCTGAAAGATTGTCGTGTGCAGTGAACATTTTTCACCGTTGTGCACATTGTATTCTTAATCTGCTTCCACTTTTGGGTTCAGGGTCAAACAGGTCTAGCTTGGAGCAAGGCCATGAAATGTACGACATCCCAACCAGCAGCTCTCGACGTGTTGCTGATGCACCCCCGAGTAGAACTCAAAGCCCCAGGGGTAACCTTAGTGCTGTGCCTCCACCTCCTGGCCACGGCATGACCCTTCTGCAGTTTTACGATGTGCCTACCAACAATGCACCTGCACCCTTCTATGATACTCCTCCCAAGAGGGCACCCACAGCACAGGCAGTATGCATGGAGGGTGTATACGACGTCCCTCCTCAGGTTGGTGCTGGGCAAAGCCCAATGCTTGTTGAGTGCTCGTTGACTCAATCACAGTGCTTAGAAGGCATGAAAAAGCTCTTTTTTGCACAGAAGAAACTATTTTATTTGCTGGTGTATGGTGATTGGCACTGGCCACAGCAAATTATCTAGCTGCATTAAGTCAAATGCAGCAGTGGACTTGGCCCTGTGAAGCAGAATAGCAAATTTTTCTGTTGTGTGTAGTTGAGTTCAACTACAATGGGGGGGCGAACTGGAAAGGAAGATATAAACATTGAGAGAAGAAATAACTTGGATATAATTATCGCTGATATCATTAACTACTATAATCACATGCTGATGCTGACCGGAAGATTATTTTTGGTGCACAGATTTATTCTGTTTTATGCGTTCAACTTATTTGCTTGTCGTACTTTGTTGTACTTTATTTTGAGCAAAAAGATTCTGTAGCAGGAATGCTGTGCTAGTTGTGCTAAAATATGTCATTGCATTCAATTGCTTTTGCAGTGAGGTTTGGTGAGGTTGTGCCAGTGCTGTGTCTAGATATAATTCTAGTGATCAGCAGGGGCAGAAGCCAGCACCACTGGGTGCTGGCTTCCAGTCCATGTGGTTTAATTGGAACCCCAGTCCATTTGGTTTAAGGAACAGATTTCCAGTTGCAATCCCAGATGCGACGGGGGGCCTACTGCGACCCAGTCACAGACGTCTGTACAGGAGCGTTGGGACGTCTGAGCACTAGCTAGCTCAAATACATTTGAGTAAGCGAGTATACATGGCCGTCACGGGAGACCAAAACAATGAATATGAGTTTTGAATGCGTCAATGTCAATTGCCCTTTGCGCCTTCACTGAATTTTGAATCATCTCGCTGAGCCCGTTCGTCATGTTTTGAGACAGCTGCGGTGGCATTAATACTCTTCTGCCGAGCCCAATAGGTCAGGGTTGCTGCAAAGCAAAACATAATAGGTCATTTTTATAGGTGACAAACAAGGGAATAGCGCACAGCAGCTACAAACAAGCCCAGTAATTTACGCTGTCTGTAACGACGCAAGTATATGATATGAGGCGTCCAGGGGTGCTCTCTGCAGCGTTAAGACGCAGTCGTGCTGAGCGGAGTTTCCTTCCACATGCACTTCGACACACGATCCGAATGCATGCCCACTTCTTGTATAAAAGAGATCAGTTGCATACATCACCAGCCTTTGTTTCAATGAACAGCGAGTTTGGCAAAACAGCCAAACGAGTGAGCGTAAAAATATAACATGCCGCTAAATGCGTTAAAATTTTTTCATTACGAACGCAAAAATAGCATAAAATACACTTAAATGAGCGAACTGAGTACGCACCTGGAAAGGGCAGGATTCCAGCCGGTGAAAACGACTTGTAGTCCTAATTCGTATTGACGGGTCCAGTTTCGCCGAGTTGTAAAAGCAAGCAAACTTCCTTCAGCCCCATCAAAAAAAGAGCTGTTGAACAATCTCGCCAACAATAGTATGCGAAAAATTAATTCTGTGTCGAGGTTCTTCAAACACAACGTTCCCGCGGAACACGATGAGAAATTGCACACGCCATCCGCGCGACCATTGTCGCCATGGCTACCACGGACGGTGTGTGCGAAACTGACGCTTGTTTTGTATCAGCAACTTTTTATACTTAGTATGCTGTTTGCTCTAGCATGAAAAATAAGTTAATAATTTTTAAATTGTAACAAATTACTTTTCTCATAGCTGTAATCGCCATGCATAGTTTGTGCTATTATTGGCAAAATATGTTTCGAACGTCAACGCGAGTGTGGCGTAGAGAATGACACCCGCACCCGGTCCGCTGAAGCATGGCTGAAGTCATGACATGTCATGGTAGTCACGAAATGGAAGTTCGTTTTTGGTGGTTGTGCAATTATAAATAAATAAATATAATGGTACCCTGCTCGAAACGCCTATGTCACAACGGATTGAGACAGAAAGAGAACGGGCTTAATAAAAACAAAAAAGGAATTAAGCTGTAAAGCGGGTGCACAATATGTTCGCACCATATGCGTGTCGACCCATGCTATAACAGTTTTGAGGGAAGTAGAGCGTCTACGGGCGTTTTCACGTGCAGTGCACACAGTGCGATCGGAATGATGTTCGCCGATAAGCCAGCTTCCATCTAATTTCACATTACGTTCACTTCTGTGCCTAATGACTGTGCGATGTGTTGAGCCGCAGCAGCATTTATTTCCTTCTCGACGTCCCTCCAAGCAGTAAAAAAACTTCCCATTTGGTTTTTACCCACGACCAGTTCTGTCCAGTTGGCCCTCAATTGGGAATTTTTGCTTCCCACTTGACCCACAAATGGGACCAATTACTTCCCAGTTGGTCCCCAGTTCCTACTGTTTGGCTCTCGACTGGGAATTGATGTTCCCCAGTTGGTGGAAAACTTGACAATTTGCTTCCCACTTGGTCCCCAACTGGGACCAGTTGGGCTCCAACTGGGTTTCCAGGTGGAACCAGTTGGCTTCCAACTGGTACCAGTTGGTTTCCAAATTGGACCAGTTGCTCCCAGTTGAATTTCCAGTTGAAGATTTTCACCTGGGAAGGACCATGATATGCATGTATTCACTTCACATATGATTAACAGGGTGATGAGGGTGTCTGATGGAATCTAGTACCATGTTCAGGCAGCTTTCATACTACTGCTAGTGCAATGATTTTGCCTTGGTGGCGTGGCCGTTACTGGAGCCTAGATTGTATTAATTATATTAGATGAGCATGATGAACACACAGACATAGGAAAAAAAAGCAGTTTAAGGACCCATCTGACTGCTTCCTAATGGGACAGGATGCGATACTAGTGAGTACTTGCTTTCCTGCTGCTGCAGGTACGGAGTGAGGCCAGGTCAGCCTCTGTAGTGCGCCAGACTTCTGCTTCTGCCTCCTGTTGATGCTGCTTTGCCTTGTGTTCTCATTTAATGTGAAACCTCCCATTTGAAGTGCTGTGCCTTTTCTCCAAGTTTAGAATCCCATTGTACGACTTCCTTGCATGCTGCACCTGCATCCTGCTGGCTTCTGGGATTTTATGCTGTTGTGTGTAATGTAGGGTTGGTCTCATACTCCTAATTCTTTTTGAGTCTTGTTTCCTGTGACTGCATTCTGGTTTCTGCCTTCGGCTTTTTACATATTGATTTAGCTCCCCATGTGTATGGATCCACTCATCCACACTTCCACAGTCAGGTATAGAAGGGGGGGGGGGGGGGGGGGGGGGGGATCCCTGAGCCCAGCCATGATCTGGCAAAGTGCACGTTCCTCCTTTCTCTCTTTCCGTAGGCTATGGGTGCATTTTGAATTTACACACATCAGAAATCAAACACATGGAAAGGCGTTCAATTTTGTGTGCAAATTGATTGTGTACACCAAGAAGGTAATAAATGCAGAATGCCGACAGGAGTGTTAGTAATTCATTCGTTTGGATGTATGCAGCTGAAGAACCTCAGTGATTTTGAAAATGGCCTAGCAGTTATTGGCTTAAATTATAGAGACTGCAAGCATATGTCTGAGGCTGTAAAAGGAAGAAAGAATAAATATTTATACTACTGGTGTGTGCAACATAAGTCTTTTTATCACACCTCTGTTTCCTGTCAGTTTCTGCTGGTGCTTGTGAGCTTTCTGTCTTACATATTGCGTTCTGGAAGGTACAGCCTTGGCTGAAAGTACCTAGAATGCAAGTTTTGGTAACGGAGTTTGTTGTGGAGAGCTTGTAGTGTGCCTGGAATTCCAAATACCTTGATGGGTGAGCATTAGAGTTCTCGCCGTCCAAAAACTATGAGGTCACCCTACTGCAAAACTCAATATCGAACGTGATGGCCTGGAAACTTTTCTCCAAGGCTCTATGCTTTTGTTCTTTTGTAGGCACCTTTATTGAAAAGCAGAATTCACATTTCCACTTTATTTTTCAGCATTGGGCTCCTGCTACATAACATGATAGTGCTGCTCCAAATTGACTTTTTTCCTGCTATGAAGCGTGCTCTAATATACTCATGGCCATTTCCACCATAGTCTCATCATACCCCTCGTATATTATAATGCACATTTGTCTTTTACGGAATTCTTAAAACACACATCACTCTCGCAGCCTAAGTGCCATTGGAAGTTGGACAGTACTCACTATGCTCCCATGTAGTCGCCTTTTCAACAAGTGTGGAACATCAGGAGTGCTCTGAGCAGACTCCCAAGTTGGTAGATCTGTCTAAACCAGATTTCTGCTTCCAGTGGACAAGCAGCTTCAAAGTCTCTTATGCTTTTCCATGTGATTTCTTGTAATTTCGACTTTAATACACATTTTATGGTGCATGCATTTAACTAAACATATGCCATAAAGCATTGTTGCCTACTTATGTAGGCCCAGAGGCCCCTAGCAGAGAGCATGGAGAAAACTCATAAGGGAAGAACTGTTGGACTTATGGCATTTAACTAAACATATGCCATAAAGCATTGTTGCCTACTTATGTAGGCCCAGAGGCCCCTAGCAGAGAGCATGGAGAAAACTCATAAGGGAAGAACTGTTGGACTTATGGCTGCCAGGTTTTGTGTACATTCACGGGGCCACCGAGGCTCGAGATATGTATTTGGATTAACGCTGGGAGGTCGAACTTTTGCTTGGGTCTGACGAAGATATAGGTAAGATGCTGTACATCATGTCTAAAAGGAGCAGTTGCTGTTTTATTAACATTGCTCCATGCAATTCCAGTTTACACATTACAGTGATTGGCAGTGTGATGCCTAGCTTCTACTCAGGGGAGTATGGTAAGTTCCATCAGCGGAAGCTTTCAGATTGTGGGAATGCCGCGCTACTTGCGCCAACCTGCACCATTGCATTGGACCTTTTACACGCTGCTACAAATAAGTGGCTTTTGATGAAATCGCGCCAATGCTATGCCAAAATACTATTCCAGCAACCAAGAGTGGGGGCAAATGCATCGAGGTGGAGGCTACTGGTTTTTTCTCTCAATGCGTGATGAGAAGGATGTCTGATGGAACACAACCCGACCCCATTCAGTTTTCGAGCCCTTTACCACCTAGAGTTTGTACATGGTGTGTGCATATTTTCAACACCAACATTGTCCGAAACAAATACAGCGAGTGCATATGCAAAGATAACATAAATTTTAAGAAACTTGAATAGGGCTACAGATCAGACCTGCTAATTTTGTCATGTTTTTGTGCAGCATCATCAGGCGTCCCATTTGGGCAGTGTAGTATTTACATTTTTGTACACATTACCGCTGATAGCTGGATTTCATGAACCTCGCACTTATTGTTACAGTGCTGTCAGTACCCGAGCTTCCAGTTTTCCAGTTTGTTTGTACAGTAGAACAACATTAGTTAGAACATTTATGGTAAAAAGTTGGTTAGATTAATTTAGAGTTCTTAATAAATTGACTCCCCCCCCCCCCCCCCCCCCCCCCCCCCCCCCCCCATGGTGGGGTGGTACTCTCTGTGGGTTGGCATACAGCGCATGCGTGATCTCAATTTTGTGCCGATTCTAGACGTCTTCCGCCATGCGAGCTTGAATTATAGTTACAGTGGGAAGAAACCATCTGAACAGAGTCCCTTTATTGCAAACACTTGCAGAAGGAGCAGCAAAGAACACGGTGGGATGCACATGGCAATGGCCAGACCGTAACTGGAGGCATGTAGAGGACTGTGCATATGCGACAAAACACTTCTTCGCCAGAAGCATGGCTATGTTGCATTGCAAGAAATTGTCTGTGCTATGCCATGAAACACCACTGGCATGGTTGAGCTTCTGCTGTAGCATCATAATTCTAACAAAGCAATGTGCCTGCACTTGTCCAGACTCCTTTCAATCGGAGAGTTTTTGAAGGTGCTAAACGTGCCAACATCACGATGCAGGAGTACATAGTCCCGTGACAATTTTTATATTTTTCTGGTTTTATTTTAAGCTTAAAGAAAGGAAATCCTGCTAAAATTTCATTGAAAGCAACAAAAACTAAACAACAAGCTTAGAGCGTTTTGGGCTAAAGTTAACGGTAGAAGTAAGCCAATTAAGTGGATTTAAGAAATATGCACACCTGGTCAAGTCGCCTACCTACAACCTTGTACTATTAAGATCTTCATATAGTGCGTTGTTCATTTTTTTTAACCTTGGCCCAAGATAACAGAGATCATTTGTGTGCATTTTTATATTATTTCTCAGTATCTAGCTCCTGTTACACAGCACGAAGACACTGCCCCAAATTGAATTTCTGCCTTCTACAAAGCGTGCTACAAATCGCTCTTGGCCATTCCCACCACTGAGTGCATGCCCAAGTTGGCATGAAGAAAGCAGTGACTTTTCTGTAAAGGTTACCTTGCCAGAAGGACCTCCTTTGGCAGCAGAGTGTCCTACAATGTCCCTACATGTTGCCTTCTATGCTGTGGGGTCGCCCAGTGGTGTGTGGAGTTAATGGGAGTAAGCACAGGATTTTATCCTTTAATCAAGTCTGCTTAATGACATTGAAACAGCTAAGCAATTGTGTACGTCTGTCTTTATGCCACGTTGCAGGTAACTCGTGATGCTCCACTACCACAACCATTGACAGATGAAACGGATGCTTCCAGACGGCACTCCTCATCAAGCAGCGACTCGCGTGGTTCACGTGATTATGAGACAGTAGGAGACCTCAAGGAGCTCCACCTAGAGCGTGATGCAGCATTGGAGGTGCTCGTCAAGGTCCAACAAGAGCTAACGAGTGCAATCGGAAAGCTGTTCTCGCTCACTCACTCCACACTGAAACGGCAAGAAAGTGGTACTGCTGAGACTCGATTGTATGACATCAAGACAAGCTGCCACAAACTGCGAACCTCTTTGAGAGAATTTCTCAACTTCTCCCAGGGTGCCCTTGCCAATGCCTCCCATGTTGAAGACCGGAAGCTGTACCAGAAGCTGGCGAGGCTGACCAAGCCCTTGTTGGACTCGTACCAGGTGGTGGTGGCCACAACCCAGACTCTGGATGAGAAAGGATGGCAACTGTGTAGTATGTCCCGAGAGGGTGGCCCTGATGAGCTAGATCAGCTCATTGCTTGTGCCCGCGGTCTAACAGAGGATGTCCAGCAGGTGGCCTCCACCATCCAGGGAAACTCTACACTTATTTTCAAGAAGTCCCCTCTCATCAGCGAGTCTGGGAGGCCTGCACAGGAGAGGCCCCTGCCATTGCCACCTAAGAAAGAGGATGACCAGTGGGCTAGTGATTACGACTATGTAAATCTCGAGTCCAAGGCTTCAGTGGAGCGCGAGAATGAGGAGATCAAGGCTGCACTCCCAGCTGAGCTGAGTCAGTCATTTGACAAATTGTTGCAGCAGTCACAGCTTATCGTTGAAGGCATAGTGCAGGAGCCACAGGCTTTGTCTGGTGCACCTGGCTTGGACCAAAATGACCTGCAGATCCTCAACTTCTACGGTGCCCAGATTGATACTCATATCCTGTTTCTGACTAATGCCATTGATGCCTTCCTGGCTACTATAGAGAACAACCAGCCTCCCAAGGTGTTCATTGGGCACAGTAAATTCGTTGTGATCAGTGCTCATAAGCTTGTATACATGGGGGACACAGTGTATAGAAATATTGTGAATGTGGACATTAAGAACCAAGTCTTGCAGTGCTCAAGCAACCTGTGTGAAGCCCTGAAGGTGCTAATCAACAGCACCAAGAAAGCAGCCTTGCAGTTTCCTTCTGTGGCAGCTGTGCAAGAAATGGTGGACAGTATTGTTGATGTGTCACACCTAGCCAATGACTTGAAGGTGGTTGTTATGCAGGCTAAGAGATAACCAGGCTCCCTGTCCCTGGACGTGCTCAAGTTTCATCACAGCAGCCTGCCACTTAGTGGCAGCCTCGTGATGCGTGAAACCACAGAAGCATAGCACACTTATGTTGCAGTGCTTCCCTGAAAATAGCAGTGCATTTCTGAGCTTTAGTTAACAGATATTTGCATAATGATACAATACTGCACCAGGGCCAGTGCACTGCATTGAATTTGTGGCTTAGCAATAGGACTCTTACTGTTGTTAGTCTCGAGATGTTTTCTTATAAATATATATATATTATATACGTATATACATACACACGTGTGCACACACGAACAGGGTGTTGCAAGAGCGCCATTATGTTATGTGAGAAACAATTTGGCATCACAAATTTCTAACAGCTACAGTATTGTTTTTGAACTCGGTGAAAGAAGTTTTGTGCAAGCTTAGAGCACCGTGCACATACACGTTTGCAAACAGGGTAAGGATAAAGAGAACTGACTTTGGTGCCAATGACTGCCATGTAACTATTCTCAACCAGCTGCATTTTCTTTGTCTCTTCCGTAGCATGCAGCAGCTTTTAAGGGTGTATTTGAGAGAAATCCAGGAATTTCTTAGTTTGTTCTTGGCTGCTAAATTACAATGTTATGAGGGAATGTACAGATTGATATATCAACATTTCTGACATTTTATTAATACAAAAAATGTACACCTTTTTGTTTGCATTTTAACTGTGGGTGTACAGTGACACCTGTTGTGGCAATGTGGTTATAATGAGTAGGACTGGAATAATGACACCACTGATGCATTGTTAATTTGAGTCTTTTTAATGATATGATGAACTGTTTTCATATTGAAGAAATGAGCAGCTGTTTCAGACAAAAATCAGTTTCATCGCTTATGAAGAGCAGGGTGTGCAGTATCTGGTTTCGTGCAGCACTGGTGAGCATGGCTTGATATGCTGCTCAGCATATGCTTATCTTCTATTCTCTGCTGAACTCCAGAGGTACATGGCGTAGCTTGCAGGTGAATAGTGATGATATGAAAGAACATTTGCTTCAGCCTCTTAACAAAAGAGCTGCTTCACAAGGGCCAATAGCATGCAGTAGCATCCTCGCGCTTTTGCGAGTAGTTTCTTGGAACACAATTTTTAGGTGTCCTTGGGAATGTGTTTCCTCCCAATTGTGGTTTCGTGCAAAGAATAATATGCTATTTCTTGAGCATGCACTATTGTTTGGAAGTTTAACTATCCTAGATACTCCCAGCAGTGAAGCTTTGATGCTATTGTATTTGTTTAAATAGTACTCCAATATCATTGCACAGCCAATGCAGCCCTTTTTATCACCAAGAGCCACTTTTAAAGGAGTATGAAGTTGTGACAAATTGGCACAAGCAAAAAAAATTCATTAATTTTGTTGTAGCAAGGTTCCACCCCTTTGTAATTTCTGTATTTTCATACTGCTATATTGAGGAAAAAAATAGGAAGTTATGGTGTTTTTCATTTCCTAGCAGTAATGCTCATCCGCATGCAGGAAGACTAGCCACTAACACACTAACACTGTTTCTACGGGGGCATGCTTTCATGCCAAAGTGACTCCTTCAGTCATTTAAGTTAAATGGCAATAATCGATGGAAACATTGTGGCAAACTTACTGCTGCAATGCACATACAGCAAAGCTTCACTCCTTGATGTCGCAGCAGTTGAAAATGGGTTGCTAACATGTTTTAATCCAGGAGACTTGCTAAGTGGTGCACGCTAGAAATAACGGGAAACAAAAAATGTGCAACGAACAAGCCATCATGTGGTGTAAAATCTTCTGCTTGCTCTGGAAGCAGTGGAACTCGTTTGCCTTAAATTTTATAAGCCATAATTTTAAGAGACAGGTTACCGAAAAAGGTCTTGCTTCCTTTGTTTGCAAAGCAATTTAAACTGTGATGGAAGGCAATACATTAATTGATCTTGGCAACAAGCTTTGAGACAAAATATTTCTCCACTTTGAACTAGCAATGCCCAAAATTCTTGGTACTGTTTAAGGCATCGGTGTTTTGTGATAGGTGGCCTTTAAAGGGGCTCTGAAACACCTTCCGAGGAGAGCACTTTAACTTGCTCAATCACTGCAGTGTGTTGTCATGAAAACCTGAGCCAAATAATACACTTCTACACGCAGCAAAGCACCCACAATCACGGACGAAAGTTGGTGTGCCCTTCCCAACGACTTTTTCATGCTCGCACCCTCCTCTGTCGCTCGCACCTGCGTATACAAGTTGAGAGGTGGCTATTGGTTAGATTCTTTCAGACATCAAGCAGCTACCATGGCCGTGGCCAATAATCCGCATAACTCCGGCGGGTCAGCAAGCGCCGCTATCGGAGGGGGGGCCGGCATAGGAGCATCGACCTTCCAGTGTGCAAAAAGTGACGAAAGGAGAGGGAAAGGCGTGAAGACGCTGAAATTCATCAAATTTTGATTATGGTAACCCAGCTCCTACAAAGTGCATTAAAAAAATTTGTGCTGGACAGTATTCGTGAAGCGGCGTACTTTAACATCCCAGGCATACCACAAGTTTATCAGAGCCCCTTTCAGAGTCCCTTTAAACTCTTAATGTGCAGCACTTGGCAATAGTGTAGTGGTGTGGTTTTTGTATGCAAGGACATACAGCATGATTCCATGATACCTTAACGGATACATTTTTTTTTTTCTTCGAAAATGGTACCAAATGGTCATTTAATACCCGTGCTGCCACCTGTTGGCAAACCAAAAAAATGCTTTGGACAAGCCCTACTTGCTTTAAACCAGGCACAGGATATCGGAAAACACACAAGCTGGACTTGTCAGGAGCCAGAAATGACAGTCTGCTTATGACGAGCCTGGCTCATGCAAGTCCGTTGGGGGATTAAATTCATGTACCTTTAGTAGTGACTCAGTACTAACTACTCAGTATAAACTTAAGAAATGTGCACTGTGCTGCAAGTTGAAGCGCTGGCTTATTGCATTGCTAGTGGCAGTTTTTGGGCCACAAAGCACTGATTATGACCACTGTACGAGGCCCTTGACGCCTGTGGACTCTTGCATCCTTGAAGCATTCCCAAAAGCTTGGGTGGAATTCAGTTCTAGATCATTTGTGCGTCACATACCTGGGGTGCATTGCTAAATTTATGAATGTTTATTTCTTGGCTCCAGAGATAAGTAATATGTGCTATTGTGAGAGCAATTTTAAGTGTGTATGCGGTCAGCGTTTGATCTGCCGGGCATTCATTGGCAGAAATGACGAAGAACCTCCTTTCTTTTTTTCGCTCTGGAAAGGAAGCTTCGTAGGGCAAGACATAAGCTGGTGGAGACATTGCCAGCTATCATGGAACGTGGCTGTCATTTTGATGTTTCAGTTCTGTGAGTGTGCCAAAGATTTAATAATATGGTGTTGGAAGTATTTCCGCAGGGTGTCCGAGAAGCAGAAAGCATGGTGTGCAGTTTTTTTTAAAAAATGTGTATGGTGTTTTAATACTAGATATAAGGCATACTGGTCTGCTATATTATAAGTACATGGAGTGTACGTTTGTACACTGCTTGCACTGTATCTGCAGCGTCACACTGGACCTCCGTAATGGCTCCACCTCTGTACAGTCTTTGCAGATGTAGATGATTAGCTTTCTGATGTGCAAGCATTTTGAGGCAAGCTGACTCAAGCATCAAGAGGTTTGTTTGTTGCTAGAAGCTGAAGGTACATGTGTACTTAGATAAAATGAAATGTGGAGTTTTTGCTGGTGTGAATGGGTTACAGTTGAAGTGAACTGCACGTAAGCTTGCCACTGCCTAATTTGTGCTTGCTCTTATGTGCTTTTTGCTGCACACACACACAGAACAAGCTTTGAAATGTTCCACGACCTTGTGCAACTGGAAAGAAAGTTTAAAAGCCATCTTGAATTTAAAAATACCATTGGGGGCACTGCACAACAAGGCTTTATGCAACAAGATAGTGTGCCTAAATCTAGTTCCTGACAAGTCTTGCTTTACTTGCAGTTCCCATCATGCTCGGAGAGTTCAGCGTTCCTAGTCAGAATGTTACTGCGATCTCAGTGCAATTGGAATCATTCCTACTCGCAAAAGTGTGAGAGCATAAGCCAACATTCTGTGCAATCCTGACATGCTTGCTTCTTCACCACCTTTGACTCCTCCCTGGTTGACGGCTTGTGCTGGTACAGTTGACAGTTGTTCATGTTCCAACTCATATCTTCACTGTGTAATGTGGCTGGTTTCACATTACTTTTGTAAGCACGTGGGAAATAGCTGTGTAGCTTTCTGTGCTGTGACGTCTGGACCTGATGTTCACGCAGTCGTTGAAGGAATGGAAGCAGTTATGGGCTGCTAATCTGTTAGTCGCAGTGAGGTGTTGTTTTGTACATTAATACGGACAATACTGTATATATTAATAAAGGTGTATCCAATTATTTATGTGTCCCAACTCTCAACTAACCGTAGAGATTATTACCTGCCGCTGCTCAATTGCCCATGGCAAAACTGTCTTGGCTTCTTTCCTAGGATTGTAAAGGCATTGCCAAAGCTCCCTCTGCACCACTTTACTGCAGTGCTCTGTAGATAGTTCTACAAAGCTGCCAAGTAGAATGCAGGTGTCATTCACTTAAGTAGGCCTTTTTTTAGCAAAGGTGTTGCTTTGACTTTATACAAGGACGAACGCGACACTAAGAGCAACAGCAGATATGCCCGAGCAGGAAATATAGTGCAACACATGCTGCTGTGGCACATGTAGCCATCACTGGCAAAGTGTAATAAATTCAATGCAGTGTTATCAACCACAGTCTAAGACTTAGACTGAAGTTTGGGTATGCATTGTAAAATGAATAAGCTGAACACTGATCTCCAAAGGGGGAAATAAGAAACCTGTCGAGCTAGGTAACGCCCTCCTAGTTTTTCTAAACATTTCCAGTCCTGTGCAGTTTTCAACATCAGTGCAGTGGCTATTTCAGCAGTAGTGTCCCACACTGTTAGTCAGCATTTAGCACCTGCTCGGCAGCATCAATGTATATTTTTTATGTCTTTAACCTTCATCTATGGACATCTATGATCTAGTGACGGCTTACGCTATGAAGTGGCTATGCTATTCTAATGCAGTATTCAGATGGTTTTGTGGACTATCTAGGCTCGTTATTATGGTCATTTCAGTCTTAAGAGGAACTATTATGATTTCCTTCGTTCATGAATATAAGCAATGTTGGAAGCTCTTTGAATAGCTAGTACTTGCGAGAGGGGTGATTGTCAGCAGTGTCGGCATGAATTTTGAACAAATGTTACAAAATGAATCCATATTTCAAGCAACATACGCAGATTATTAGCAGCACTAAAGCAGTGCCCCGTGCAAAGGGGTTGGGAAAATATGTAGGATGACATATCTGTGACAGCTCCGAACAGGAAAGATTGAGTAGCGTGGATGGTACCTTCCTACTGCAGTGGACGCTCGTCAGCTCATTGTGATTGAACAAAAGCTATCACTTTGTTCCTGATTGTGCGATTAAACTTGTCTTGAACCGTGGTAGTCATGAGTGGCAGAAGTATATTGTGCAGAGGAACGATGCTTCAGTGGACTGACTGCTGCTATGACCTTCATCTATCCAGAAATTAGAAATACAGGTGATCTATATTCTGCCTTTTCCTGATTCATTCAACTGCTGATGAGCCTGGAACCTGGGCCCTCTGGAATCTACAAGCAGGAAATTGGCAAGGCACTAATTACAAAAACTCAGGCTGTAATGCCTGTTCTCTTTAAGAGAAAACTTTTCACCGGGCACAGCTGACTGGAGACCTTGACTAATATGGAAAATTTAGATCCTCAGATTGGTTATGAAATTGCAGCATATTTTGTGACGGTGCTTAGTTCCCGTCAACCAAGAGTATATGGTTGCTTTTATGCATATGCTGTAGTAAAGTCAGGCAATGCATGCACTGCATGCTAATTGCATCTGATTGCGTGCCTGACACTTCCTTTTCAAAGTGCCAGTCCATGAGGTGGCACTACATGATCAAGGTTATATATTACTGATTACCGGTCAGTGTATTGGAGGAGTTTCCATGGTCTTTGCAGCACACAGACTGAATAAGAATGGAGCTCACAAAATTAACTTTGCAGCACATTCTGCACTCTTGAAAAATTTAAGCCGACTCCGGTAAAGCACATGCTGGAAGCCAACAGTCACCGAAATGGAGGAGCATTGGGGATGTCTTTTTTTTTAATTTGTGGCTTTCATCAATGGGAGGCAACACACAACGAGCACCACTTTCCATTCCCTAGTCTGCTGAATCGGTAAAGTACAAATATGTGAATACAGCTTTTCTTCTCTAAGAGTTAGACTTGTATACGCAGTTTTGCTGGGCTGACGTCGTTGCACGGCATCAGAATGAAAGGTTAGGGCATAAGCGATTGTATACTGTGCTAATTATAAGCAAGCTTTTGTGAAAAAATGTGTTCTATTTAATTGTGACTTTCAAACACTTGTATAGCTGTTTTAACAAGCCTGATGCAGGATTGAAGACAAAATATGTTTCAACATGTGCAACATGCTGGCACAGTGTAGGTGTATGCTTTAGTAACAGTTACCTGCCGTGCAGCTAAACCATGACTGCATTCTAAGTTTTCTACTGGCGTGGCCATGCACCGGTCGTACAGACTGCAAGATGCACCATTTTGCTGATGCTTCAAATAACCATAACTTTTCTGTCGCTCCTATTATAAAAATGCGTGACGTTGCATCTTTTCTGCTTTGTCAAGCAAGGCGCAGCATGGTACCATCCAGAAGGTGATACAAAAAATTCAGCTGACACACGGTGTGCTTGGTGACTGATGCATCAACCAACAAGGATTGCCGATTCAAGCCATTGAGATCACTGATGCTTTTATCAAGCATCGATTTGGTGAAAGTGAACTGACACGATATGAATTCGTCGATGAGCCGCGAAAAGCCGATTAGAAAATAACGAAGCTGAAACCTGAAGTATGCCTGCGACTACGTGCTCATATTATGGGAACAGCTAAATCTGGGCGCTCTACGTATACAGATGGTGCTCGGGAAAGATCGGCATGCTTAATGGTTAGACTGTGGAGTTCTCCTACACTACAGCTGATTCGAAAATCAAGATGAAAGTTCATTTAGCGTGCGGGTTGTGCCAAGTACGGCATTCATTTATCTTTTTTCCCCCGCTTAAGCACAAGATTTACTCCGCGCAGGCGCCTGTTAGTCGCTCTCAAAAATCGAGTAACAGACGCCCGGGCCATCCGGGCGACGCAGTAGCAAAATTAAAACGGATGATAGCGCTCGAAATAAACCTGGATCCAACCTGCCGCAGGCTCAGTGCGGGTGGTGTTAATGGACGCCGGCGCGACATCGCCAGCGCGTTCCTTCGTCGTGCAGGATGCGTTTTTTTCGGATCGCCTTCGACGCCAGGTGCGCACCGGACCCATCACGTCGCCGCTACGTCAGGGATCCCTAGTGTTCTTCTTGGGAAGCAGTGTTTTGGGGCACATTACATCCGGGAGTTTATGAAAATCTTCGACCTCTCATTGGCCGCAATGCCGGGGATAGAAAGAAAAACATCACTCTTTGCTCGCGACCGTCGTGTGAGCTTGTCTTTCATTGGCCGATCACCAATAAATGACAATTGTCATTTACCGGTTTATGGCTTTGATTATGCGATTTGTGCATATCATTCTCAATAACTAAGACCGACAAGCCTTCTAATGTAAGTTTGCAGTGGTTTTAACTAAAATACGATACTTCCGCAAACAAAATCATTCTATAGTATTTCTGTGTCGACCAATCAGAGACGGGGGAACATGGCGTGCTAGTCCTAGCGAGATGTACAATGTAAGCGACCAAAGCGACTAAAAGTTCTCCAAAATTGCCTGTGAATGTAGCTTGTTTCACTAGCGTGCGAAGGTAAGTGTTTCATTCTTTTCACGAACTATGCCTGTGTAGACCGAGCACTCTCGAGTGGTCGAAATTGCTCGGTATCTAGGTTTAATTGGAGGATAAGTCCGAGCCGATTATCATTTGGCAAAAGTGATCATGAATTGGGTAGCTGAAGATGGGCCTAAAATGGCGTTCAAAGAAAAACTTGTGGTCATTGTTCTTGTGCATTTATGGCAATAATTTTACTCTAGTCGCGTCTAGAATCCGTCGTTTGCGAGCGCTTAGCCCAGGAGAAAGGTGAGGAGGGGCGGCCGGGGCCGCTTGGTCGAAATGTCAGTGTGCTCTCCCGTGGAGTCTCCGTTGTCAGTGTCGTAGTATCGAGCGAAAGCGGGAAAGGTCCGCGGACGCTGGTCGGCTCTGAACTAGCTCTAGCTCGCTAATGATCTTCTCGTTAGGCTTAACACTAATCAAAGGCTGACCGCCGTGAATGTTATGCCGGATTGTGGCTTGACGTGGACGCGTGCTGCGGGTCGTGCACTGCAAAGAAGCAAGAATGCCGGACGGGTCTCCGCGTCGCTTGGCTGCTGGATCACGTTAGGGGACACCTGACATATTTGCTCCCCTTGGAGATCATCCAGCCGGCGCATGGACCGTTTGTTCGACCGATTGAGTTGGTGTCGGTGCATTGGGGCCTGCGGTCGCGGCATCGAAGTTGTCCCGAAGCTGCAATTTGAGCTCGCGTTGAGCAAGCAGCAGCAAGCCGCGGTGTTGCGCCGGCTTGACCGTTTCAGTTGGAGCCCCACTCCAAAAGCTAGGGAAGGCTTCCTAGGGCATGTTTGGACCAGCATGGTCAAGAATTCGTTCTCAGGTATTAAATGTGCCTCGTGCAGCGGCTTTTTGCAAGTTTTTAGTCTATTTTCCTGTGCGCAGTAGTTAGCCATCGTGCGAGCCTCACCATACTGTGCTGGTACCCATGCTTCTTTAGCGTAGTCAATTCAGGTAATGAAAGAACTCGAGGATAACAACCCATGTCTCATGTGATGGCCTTGTCGCTGTTAAAACTTACTGGGTAACGCGGCTTGAAACGATGTTGTTCTCCGTGCAGCACTTGCGCTCCGCTTTAAGGCTTTTAGGGGCCGAAACGTTTAAGCTATACATAATCGTGTTTAGTTTCGCGGGTGCTACATGCAACTTTTAATATTGCTTTTTGTGATTATAACTTTTTTAGGATGGTTGGTTTCACTGGAGCGTAACGTTTTTCTGTTAATATGATTTTGGGCGGTCTGTCTATTTTGGTGAACAATCCGCATTCACGATGCTCATGTTGTAGCATTATCTGTTCCAAATTACTTACACAAAGCACGCTGATGCATTTGCGTCTAATGTTTTCCTTTGACTGAATTGCACCTCCAGTTGTAGTAATGGCAATTCTTAATGTGTGTGTGTGTGTGTGTGTGTGTGTGTGTGTGTGTGTAAGCGGTATGCAGCGTTCAGAGTTTCGTTCTTGTGCGGGAGGATTTTTTAGGAGGGAGCTCAGTATGTGACACTGGTATTCGGTTGCGCGAGATGATGGCAGAAAAATGATTTGCTTTGGATGATTCTAGGATTTCGGTGTGTTGTATTGCCTCCTAGCTTCTTATTGCTGCAATAGTGGTTTGCCTACTTCAGTATGCATGTGCAGGGGACCTGTAAGAAGGCACGCAGCTTCAGCTATGGCCCATACGTAGTTGCTGCCGTATGCGCATGAACTTCTGAGGCTGTTTGCATTAAATATGTATGTCAGGCTATTGAGAGCTAGAACTGATAAACCACATGTGGTTTGAGGCTGTTTCTTGCATACAGGAACTAAAATTGAATCTGATTATTGTGAATACAACTCTGTTTTGGTAAGAAAATGTGGTTGACACTTCTAAGTATTATTGTTCCTTGAATTATTTGTGCCAGGACCTTCTACGTTATAATTTGCGAGGTTATGTTAAGCTGAATGATATAGAAACTTGCCACTGGGCTGTAACATGTTTTTTCTCAATTTTTTTTATTCTTAGCTTCTACTTCCTGTTTTATAAATTGTAATTGAGGAAATTGCATTCTGGTGGGAAGGCAGTAGAATGTCATGCTGCTACATCCTACTATGTACTTACAAGTTGTGACCAAGAATAGTTGGTGAAAAGTCAAAAGAAATAGTGTTCATAAATTTTACTTAGCAAGTCACTCTCCATCTCAACTACTTGCAGTGGAGTGAAAGTTGTGAGCGTGAGCCAGTGATTTCCCAAAGTGTTTGGTTGACTTGCAAGCGTGTGGGGGGACAGGATGTGGTGGAAGCTGTAGCCTCATTTGGCTAGCATTCACTGCAAGCAGTTGTGGAAATGGAGTATAATATTTGGTTTCCAGACACTACAGCTAGTAGAAAACAGAATTTTCCTACTTATCCTGTTTCTGTACTTGTCCTGCTGGTACCACCAGATGTGTGATACTGTGTGTTCCAAAGTCAGTCAAAGCATTCGTTATTTTGCAAGTGGAAGGCATTACATAAAAAATATTTGGACCGAGAGCTGTGCAGCTAGTGAATCCAGTACAAAAATAAAATAAATACACCAGACAGCCATAATGTGCAAACATTTAAAAAAATAAAAGAAACACAAACAGTAATAAAGAATGGCTTGGAACAAAATGCTCACTTGAAGTAACATTTAAAAAAAGACACACACACAGAGCGAAAAGGAACAGGAAAGAAAGTGGTGAAGTGGTGAAAGAAAGGAAAGGTGAACAAACCATTAAAGAAAAAAGGTGGAGGTCAGGGCCCTTCCTGGTTGTTAATAAAGAAAAACTTGCAGCGCCCCTTAAAGTTATTTGCAAGCTTCACACTAATAGGCACTGTATTCCAGGCCGTTAGTACGAAATAATTATTGGTCTACACGCACACGCACGCACACACACACACACACATCTGTATCTAGTGGCAAGTGCACATTAATGGTGGGAAGGTTTTCTTGAGCATTTCTGTGCAGCAATTATGCCAGCATTGTGCTAATAACTAAACCAGACGCATGCTGGTACGTTAAATTTTTTTCGGAATTCTTAATGGGTCCATGTTCGCTCATCATAGTCGTGGTTTTCAGATATGTTCGGCTGCAGGAACATGTCACACTTGAATGTTTTCTATGTTTTACATTTTGAAACAGTTGGAACTTGTCAAATTTTATGTACAGTTCAGAGATAAAAGCAAATGTTTCCTGATGAAGTTCTTAATGCTGTACTATAACCATGTGGAGGTGCTTTTGCAAGAGGCTCTTTAATGAATACTAGCAGTAATCATGGTTTGTTTGGTGCCAGCTGAAGTTTCTTGTAAATTAAAATGATCGTCCCTATAGTTCGAAGTCCTTGTTGGACATTGAAAATAGTGTCTGCGTTTTACTTTGAATTCTAAGAAGTTATTCAAGCCTGGCTTGAAAATAAAATATGGTGGTGAGAGAAGGTATGTGACATCCAAGACGTGGCAAACATGCCATAAAGTGAGCCATCTATTAAACTTTAAGCACTGTAGACTCCGAAATGTATTCAGGCTTTGATCGGCTACTGAATATGTTATGTATGCTCACAAGTTCCGTACACTCTCATACAATTCAGGAAACTATCATATGCACAGTTAGTTACCAATGGACAATAAATGTAGCTTCAATGCACTTTGCTGTATGTGGGCAGTGCCATCAGTGTGAAATAAGCGTATACATGAGAAAGTACTAATTGAATTGGAAGCTCGCTTATGTGGCCAAGCTGACTTTAATATGCTTTATCTCTGTGGCACTGTTGTATAATTGTGGTTCGTTGTATAATTGGTTGGGTTTGTAAAGTGTTGGGTTTATAAAGAATATTCCAGCTAAGTGATGGAAGCCACAGTGCAAAAAGAGCGAAGACAAGAAGGAACACGCAGGATGCACAGGTGCTGTCCTGTCTTGTGTGTTTCTTCTAGTCTTCGTTCATTTTGCACTGTGGTTTCCGTCACTTAGATATGCACCAACTAGCCCACACAAAAGTCCTTTTTCAATATTCCGACTCTCCTCAAAAAGAAAATTGTGTATGCACTATTCATACTGATTTTCTGTTGGGGCTTGGAATGTCAGGCGTAGAAGTTTGGAAAGCTCTGGATTTGTCCTTCAAAAGCTACAATATGTTGTGCTGGGCAGCTTCTGAAAGCATTTGTTAAATTGTTGATTTGATTGTTGTATATGTTCTGATACTGTACTCAAATAATGGTGGTCAGAGTAAATTATTTAAAATGTTTTGAAATCTGTTGATGGTGGCATTTTTTCGGTGTATGCCGAGAAATGATAGAACTATAGATGCCCAAGTCACAGGCAGGTGTGTTTACGAGGGTTATCTGCTCGATGCAGTTTGGAGCATAAAGAGTAAATCGTGATGGTTGTTAAAAGCTGGTTCATTTTAGAAGGTTTTATTGGAGACATTTTGTTCTGGTTGCTAGCAGCTTGAATGAGAGGTGTGTAGTCAGCTTGCGATTAGTGATAGTCACTTTTTTTTTTTTTTTGTGGGCAACAGAACATTACTTACGACATGGAGGGAATAGGTAACCTGGAAAAAAAAATATATATGCATGACCCGCCTTACACCTCAAATGGCAGCTCATGAGCCTGGGTTTTTATGCTTTCATTCTGTGCCAATGTTTTTCACTAATTTGTGCACACTAAATTCTGCAAGGTTTCTGAAATGAATTCTTCAAAATGGCTACAGTTTTTTGCCGCAAGCAGCTTCACAGGAAATTCAGCATTTCACTGTGTTCAAGGTATCTACAATGAGCCATATTATTTTATGGCATATTTCATTTGTGTGAGAATGCATCGAGAATCACAGAATGTAGCCAGTACTAAGGTGGACTTGAGATTCAACATATAAACAACAGTGCACTTAGCATGCCTTGATATTTCCATGAAGAGGTGAATAGGACATGGTATTCTTTGGTGGACATTGTATCAAGGCCTCAGTAAAACACGTCATAACCATCAATTCTTTAGGCACACATACCAGTACTGTGCTGTCATAATGCAAGAACCTCCAGATCTGTCATTCAGGGAGTTTAGACTGACATCGAAGAAAGCACAGTGCTTGGATGTTCAGATTTCACTTCTGTGAAAATTTCAGTTGTTCGCAGGATTAACCATTTGTGAGCATTAACTGAAATCATGAAAGTTGCTTAATTTACTTTAGTGATCATGACGCCAGGAGTGGAATCTTCAGTCCTGTTGCAAACCTACTAAAATGTGGCTGTGCCAGTGTACCTAACATGTGAGCAAATTCATGGCATTTTATTTTTTGTGCGAGATTTAATAGCAGACAACATTATTAAAGAGCATATGGTGCAATGCCATTTCATATGTTTCTGTCCTTGTTTGAGCAGGAACCTCGAATGATGATAATCTAGCTCGGTTTATCTTTTCATCAGAGGCATTGCTTTAGCCTTATTCTTGGTGAGAAAAGCATTGTGCACAAGACGTACCACAAAACAAGTGTAAGAAGATAGATGCATGCACTCCATGAAAGAAACAGCACAAGAATACTTATTTGAGACTGCACCAATATGTCTTTGGTTTCCTTTGTGTGTTTTTGCACACTGCTTTTCTCAAGATGCAGTTTTCACCAGCTAAGCTCAACAAAAAGTTCTAGTGAAACTTGTTGCCCCTTCATTAACCTTTTATACACTGTACTATGAAGCAAAGATGAAATTTTTTTTTGATAAGTCACATATGCTTTCTAAAATAACCGTGAAAAAAAAATGCAGCCACATTTACAATGACTAAGAATGTTTTTTTCAATGTTCCATTTTTGGAACATTGGCGTTTCCCACACACAGGGTGATGATATTGTCTGAAACAGCTTTTATGGTCTGTGCAGTAGAAATTTTTTCTTGCTATTTGAAAACAGCCTTATGGGTGCCTGCAATATCTTTGCAAACTATTGAGAAAACCAATATGCTTGGGTAATGTTTTCTTTCACCATGCGAGCTTTACCGCATTCGGCACTTCAGAAGCCATAGTAGGACGGGAAAGCATTTCTTGAGCAATGGCTTTTACAGCATGGCTATGTTACACACGCACCACAATGACCATGATCCAGTCCATGATCAATTGACAGCCCTCTGCACGTGTCTCGTGCTGTGTTCATAGTCTGCAGGTCAGGTGCGTGCTAGTGGGGGAAGTGTGTGCCTACATCCTGCATGCACCCTGCCTCTCGCTTTGTATAGTCTTAACCATCATAGGGTGGGACGCACGGTTGTGAGACGTCCCAGACGCTTAGAAACTCCTCAGGGGCGCGGAATGCAGCCAGTAGGTTAGAGCACAAGGCTGTATACCAGGTCCAACTGTTGCCGGTCTGGAGCATGTGTCTAACATATGTGGCAAGCGCTTGGGATGCTCCCCGAAAATGCGCCGCACATTAACATCTGCAAGTTTGTGCCCACACATTTGATAAAGCGATTGGGACAGCGTTTACGCCAGCTGGTGTAACGTGGGAGACTGTGAGACAGCAGTATAGCCTCTCTGAATTTTGCTGCTGCCAAATGTCAAGGTTCTAGAAAGAACATTTGCATTAGACTTACTGCCAGTGAAAAACGCGCGCACTTTGGTTCTTTACTTTTATTTCACGAAATCACGGCCTATTTGCCAACTTTTATTCTTTTTTGTTCATTTCCATTTTTCTTTTTTGTTGCGAAATGGTTCCCTGACCACATGGCTGTGTCGAGCTTCAAAATATGTCCTTTTAGTATCATTAATTCAAAGTGTATAAATGTCTGTTTAGTGGCCTAGAATTGCTATATTTTCTGTATTAATTAGCCTAAAAGGTATGAGTTAGTACTAAGGGTTGTATTTGCAGTAGAGGAGAGTGCCATGTTTTTCAACCTTCTGAAAGTAATAGGTGAGTTAATGTGGTTAGCAGTTTAGTCCTTTTGCTAGCATGATAAAAAAAAGTCCACTTTATATATATTACAGTAAATATCACGTGAGCTAGACCAACCCAGTTTGTTTCTAGCTGTATTTACCAAGTTTATGTGCGATGGTTAGAACCGTTGTTTGTCGTGGCAGTTTGTGTCTTCGCTTTTGCATGTATTCTCTTGACCGCAGTCATAGTGGCTTAGGTTTACTGTTGAGTGTCAGTTTTAGTGCACTAGCATTTGATGTCTCGCTAGCGGAAAGGCCGTCCTGTCTGCGGGTGGAGCCTCCACCTGCCACGTTTGAGAGGTGGAGTGCGCTAGCACTAAGTGGGTCATTAGCAAAAAAAGCTGTTAAATGTCCTGGTGAAGCCTCCACCTGCCAGCTTCAACCTGCTGGGGTTGGCAGGTGACAAAGTGGAGGGAGGAAAATCCCCTGGAGAGGGAAATGCAAGTGGGAGAGGGAAGATGGAGAGGGTGACAGGTGATGGGTTGGCGTGGCAAAGTGGAGATGGAAATCCCCCTTTCCTTTCTTTGTGTCACTAGCGAAAAGCCATTTGTGTCCTGATGAAGGAGGCAAACTGATTTCACTGCAGCCAAGTGGAAAGGCAGAAACCACACTGCGCCAGCTGCCGTGTACATTGTAAAACAGTTATAAATAGTCTATGCCAAGGATCCACACATATTGTGCTAGCACAGCTAAGTTGCATTTAGTTTAGTGAAATAAGTGGGGGTTAATTTTACAACTGCTGTTAAGTGCTTGTTCCTGGGTTTCACATAATAGTAGTAGTAGTCTTTATGTTGCAGTCATTGGCGTAATAGATGGGTGCATTGCCATAGGAACCACTTGGAGGGTAGCTACTGTGGGATGAGGATGGTATGACGCAAGCGGAGGAATGCACAATTGCTGTATGGCTGTAGGAGGAGGAACGTATCGCAAGAGCGGAATCCCAAACGGGAGGATGGTTGCCTTGGAAGGAGGAGGTTATGGTGAAGGAGTGAAGAGGCGCAAGCGGTGGGTGGCTTCCACGGGAACCAGCCGCAGGATAGTTACTCTGGAAGGGGGATAGTTACTCTGGAAGGGGGTGGCGGATTACCGTGGAAGGTGGAGGTGATGTCGAGAGCGGAGAAATTGCCAACCTGAAGATGGTTACCATGGAAAGCTTAACCGGAGGGTGGTCACTGTGGAAGGAGGGACATATGGCAAGAGCATAAGATGCAAGCAGAGGGTGGTTACCCTGGAAATGGGAGGAGAGTTACTGTAGAAGGAGGAGGGTATGGTGAGAATTTAGGAATGCGTAACCGGAAGACGGTTACCATGGGAACCAACCGGAGGCTGGTTACCATGTTCGGATGAGGGAGTGTGTGGCGGGAACGTACAAATAGCACAGTCCATCTGTGGCAGCTACTGTGAAACTTGCTGCCCGAGTAGAGGGTCATCGGTGGCGTCACATGCCTTGTGCGGCGAACTGGAGAGGAGAGCTAGTCCGAAAGCGAATATGTGTAGAAAAGTAAAAAGCTCGAAATCTATACCGGTATAAAGTTGCTCCCATATTATCTACCTTAACATATCGTAAATGTAAATACTTTAACAGCTGTCGCTGACTCTCGTGTTAGATAGTGGTAACCGGCAGATAATTTTTTTTTGTCAGAATTTTGATTCTTTCTTGCCCATCATGACTGAATTTCAGTGGAGGCAAAATGAAAAAATGCTGTGTACCAAGAGAGTGTACTGAGAGCCTCAGGTTGTTGATTAATCCAGAGCCCTCTGCTGTAGTGTGCCTCAAGGCCTGCAGTGTTGCTTTGGTATGTAGAAATCATTCTGTTAATCAGTTATTCTAAAGTAGACCTTCTTGAGGTACCAGGAGGCCCTGTTTAACAAAAACAGAACTGAAGAGTAAAGATTTTGGTTGGCTGTAATCTACAAAATTGATAACTCACGACATCCTTAAAGCTGGCTCCTTCCACAGATACTTTCTAACCAAAGACCCTCATCACATATGGTAATTTCGTTTTAATTTTTAACAACGAAAAGGGGAAATGTCACCTTAATCTGGGTAAACTTCAGGCAGACGCCGACCTTCGTTCAAGATGGTGTGTAGAGTACAATTGTGTGAAAGCGTACAGTGGTATGCCACCACTTTCATCAGTCACCAGCACTTGTCTCCAGCTTAGTCCAAGTAAAACTGGGGTCTGTTTGGGTCGAGCTTGCCCAACGGTAGGAAACTCTGGCGAGTTTGTGTTTCAACTACTTAGTGCACCTGAAGACAGGAGGAGAACAGATGTTAAAAATGAACCATTCAAGCACATGCACGCAGACTGAGAGGCTGCGGCGATGGCTGAAATGGCTGAGGCACTGGGAAAAGAAGCTGCTTTGTTTTCGCTGGCAGTGACGAAATCGCGCTCGAGGATTAAGTTTTTTTCTTCTGGATACCATTGCCATGGCAATGATGCGACGCTCCAGTTGGATGTCCTCGGGCTGCTTTGGTAGCAGTTGGTGCTGATGTCTGGATTGGCTGGGCAGTGCTATAAGTACAGGAAGTTTCTGCGCACTCCCCTTTTGTGTGCTGAGCAAGTGACATGAACTGGGTCGGTGAGCAAGAGTTTTTGGTAAGAAAATATTCTTGTGTAGAAGCTGAGCTGAATAATTTTGCAAGCTCTCAGTTCGATTTTTTGTTAAACACAAGTACTTACTTTAAAGGAACACTAACGACAAATTAAATTTGTCCTTTATTGATAGCTTACCGCACTCCGACTACAGAGACACCGTTTTCACTGAAAACGGAACTTATTAAACTAAGAAAGGCCAAAAAATAAAAACAAATATTGCTATTATCGGCTGATTTTGCAAGTAAACTGCTATGTCTACAGTTTTTGGGCTTGGATCCCAGAGGCTGGGCAACACTGCCATTCACTTCAAAGTTAAGGATCGGGGAGTTATTTTTGGTGTAGTGTCAGTAGTTTGAATTGAGTGGTAGGAGAATTTTTAAAAGCAATTTTCTTTGCAAAAAATGCTTCTTTTGCTCTCTGACAGACAACATACCCAGAAAGAGGCATGGAATGGGTTTTTACAAATGACAAAAATTGAATGGAGTTGTCCTCAGTGTCCCTTTAATGGACTTCAGCAGCTGTTCCGTGCCATCTGTCAGTGACTGGGTATTGAAACCTAATTGTCAAGAAAGGAACGTCTTGGTTCAATAGCATTAAGTGTCCCATTCAGCAGAGAAACTGGTGTTTGCCTGCTGAGAAAGTTGGGATTGGCTATTGGCTGAGAGGATCGTGACGTCACAATCACATGACCTTGCGCACGTAATTCAAACACATGACAACGCTCGCGCAGTACATCAGTGATGATGTCACTGCACAATTGCCCATGTGTTTATAGGGTTGTGATGACATTCCACCACATTACATAGGGCCACTGAAGAAAGAAAAGCAATTGCTCTGAAAAGAAATATGGTTGAGCCGGGACTCGAACCTTTGCCCCTTGGGTTGTGAGCCGGGCGCGCTACTCGTCGACCACTGAGGGATGTTTGTTTGACTTGGCTAAAGGAAGGCCTTGTGTGTCTTGTGGTAAATTAAAAAATAAAGAGTAAGCTAAAGTAAAATTAAAAAAATAAAATAAAGAACAGTGTCGATGTCTGCAAAGTGATATGCAAAGATGACTCCAGGCTGCTGAAGGGACCCATTAACTCTATCGCATGATACCCCTAAGGCGGAGCTTAAGTGCCCTCTGAATTTTTGCACTACTACAGTCGAGCCCGGATATATCGAACCCAGATATTTCGAATTATTAGATCTATCAAACACATAGATTATCCCCTTGAAAATCCTATGTAAAAGTATTGGAAGGTCGCAGAGTGTATCAAATTCTAGTTTTGCCAGTAGTTCAATATATTGAGCTGGGTGCTGCGCTCCTGCAAGTGGTGCTTTTCCTAACGGCACTCTTTGATCACTTTGGCGCGCGGAGATCAGTCAGCTACATGGCCTTAGGCACCTGCTAGCAGCGCTAGCCCTGTGAAACCATGTGAAGAGGTGAATGTTGAGTGTGCTTGAGGGTGGCCTTTGGCCTCTAATACTCGTGGAGGAAGGAGAGACTAAGAGAGGCCCTCACTATCCAGACTGCATCACAAAAAGTGTGCCTGAAGTTGAATGTTTTTGCAAAGTCTGCTGGGATTCATTGTCTTGTCTTGCAGTGGCATCGTCTGCATCACCCGTTTGTCAGCTGCCGATGGTCTGGTGCGATGCAGGATCGTCTGCTTGCCTAGTTCTTTGTAGCGCATGTGCAAGCGTGCTGAGACAACTAGCTAACGGCATGGCAGAACCCTCACTTAGCTTCAAAAAAAGTGACCCACCTAACAGCCTGTCCTTAATTCTTTCCTTCCTTCATGCTTGCTTAAATTTTAGCATTTATGAGGGATTATTCTATTTATATTGTACTGGTAACAGGATTATACACTTATAAGTGGTGACAAGTTCCAAAGCACCGTCTGCTTTGGCTTTGATGCGAAGCAGATTAGGCCTAGCAGCGCCTAGCGAACAGCACATTGCCAGCTCGCCGTCTGGCGGCATGGTGGCCCAAGAAGTGCATCATTAGCACTAGTCCAATGCATTCTTGCTTCTAGGTTACAGATAAGCTAGATATTGGCATTTTTGATGTATTGAATTGTCGATATATCAAACTATTCGCCATCTCCTTCCAGTTCAGTATACAGGGTTTGTGTATACTATGATATTCTCCATGTTTTTATAGCGACGGTAGCGGAGGCATGCTAAAATGTTTCTCACTGCGTGTGGTATTATAAGGTATGTGTGTTGTAAGGCTTGTGTTGACATAAATTGTAAGGGTGGTTTTGGAACATTGTTTCCTATTAAGTGCACTAGTCTTGTATCATGTTTTTATAATTCTATTATTCTTCATGCACAGTGGACAGTGGAGTGGTTTGTATCTTTTTACTTTCTTTATGCAAGTGGATGATTCATGAATGCTGCATTTATAGCATTGGAATCCGTAATTAAATAATAAAAAGATACAACTTTACGAACTAGACCCTATAATGACTGACAGGATAAGTAATGCCTAATAAAGCTGCGGTGGTGGTTCAGTGGTTAGGGGTCTCTACAGCTGAACCGAAAGATGCAGGTTTGAACCCGGCCACTACGGTCGAATTTTGATGGAGGCGAATTTCTGGAGGCCCGTATTGTGCGGTGCCAGTGCACATTAACCCATTCACTGCCAAAGCCGACAAATTGCTGGGGACGCGTGCAGTGGCGGTGTTGCCAAAGCTGGTGAAATGACGGGTGCTTGTTTTTTGTGGTTTGTGTTACAAGATGGCGCTGTATGTATAGTTGTCAAAAATAATTACGTGTTTGGTGAACAGGTGACAGCACTTCAAGTGTTAGACTTTTTTGTTTACTTTTTTTTTTTTTTGCTGTAATTTGCAGAAAAAATGGCAGCCTGTAGAGGTTGACATGGTCTGTCTTTCCGATGCCGAGATTCTGGGCATTCATTTTGGTAGCGATGGCGAGGACATGTTTGATGACGCGAGTGATTCTTGTGAGCCATCATCCGAGGATAACAGCCTTGAAATTCCCTCAAGGCAATGCCAAGTGTGCAAGGCAAAAGGAAAAAAAAGTGGGAGCCAGCAGGAATGCAAGAAGTGCGGAGTCATGCTACACGCCCTAATGCTTCAAGCATTTTCACACCAGGAAAAACTTGTAAAGCTGAAAACAGTTTCAAAACAGCACTGAGGGATTGTAGGTCTAAATGAAGTTTTTTTTTTTCCCCCCCGGAATGTCAGCTTTCATATTTACTGCAACGGCTTACAACAGAAGTGGAAACGTGCGTGAAGTGTACCTCCATTCTGAGTGCCGAAAACGGGCGGTAACCAGAGGACTGGTTGTGCGCGCTGGGCGCGGCAGCGAATGGGTTTAAGAACTCTAGGTGGTCGAAATTTCTGGAGCCCTTTATTACAGTGTCCCTCATAGCATGAGTTGGTTTGGGACCTTAAACCTGCACTAAAAAGGAATTGAACTCGTCTTTTTACCGTGGGAACTTGATCTAGACGTTCCGGGCATTCTTAGAAACTTTGAATTATCGTCCTGAGTGGCTGATTTCCCTACTTTAAAACGCATTAAATGTCCCGGCTCCTGCCTTTTTTTTTTGAACTCAACTGCTGAAGGTAGGAGGAGTCAACCAACGCGTGGAGTGCCTTTCAACCAGTCCCGTGGCGGCTTGCCACTCTGCCACCGGCGGAGTGATACGTAAATCAAAGAGTCTATGCGTATTTTTATTTCCGTGGGCCTAATTTGCGGCTATGTTGTCTGCAACTGAGACTGTTCATTCACAGAAACCTAAAAAACAAAATAAAAGCAAAAGTGAAGCCGTCATGGGACTGGCTGAAAAGGCACTCTGCGCTTTGGTTGACTCCTCCTACCTTCAGCGTTCAGTTCAAAAAAAGGCAGGTGCCGGTACATGTAATCCGGTTTAATTTAGGGAAATCGGCCGCACAGGACAATAATTTGAAGCTTCTAAGAATGCTCGGAAGGTGTAGATCGAGTTCCCGCGATAAAAGACCAGTTCAGATTTCTCCTTGCACCTTCAAACCCCATAAGCCAAACCATCATGCCCAATAAGTTTGCAGATACATGCTTCCTTGTGGATATGGTTTTAACATTTGCAATGTTGGGAAACCTGAGGGTGAGCTCATAACATGAGAGGGATGTTGGATAATTATTCAGTGGTGAAAACTCATACTGCTTGCAGGATTTGGATGGCCCTAAGCTTGATAATTCATGATTCTTTGTTTCTATTGTGCACAATCATAATAAGGGATTGTATTTGCAGATTTGCAGTGTGTTTTCATGCAATGTAAAGCACATGTGAGATTTCTACCTACATTGGCAGCTTAAGTTTATAACCAGGCTCCATCAGCATCTGTGTGTGGTGTAATTTGTGGCTTGTTAAACCTAATGCAGGAATGTATTCATACCTATTCAGGTTTCTTGAAGGAACACTGAAAAAACTGAAGGAAACGAGAACCTATCCTAGAGATTGGTAGGTTACCATTTGGGAGCTTTGCCAGCATTTTTTCTACATGAAAAATTGTAGTACGAGTAGTATTATGCTTTTATCACGTGTAACTTTCCATGCTCTTGGTGAATCTGAGAAAATGAACATAAATTAAATTGCTTAGCTTACCAATCAGACGGCCCTTTGTTGCGTTATTACTCAGCATATGATGCCGTCGCACTGTTTATTTGTTTATTTTTCTCAAGCTGTAAGCTGTGCTCTCAAGATAAAGAACATGAATCAGCCTCAAGAGGCTTACGCTTCACGTCTACTTTTGAAGCTTCTGTGGAAGGCAACTTCATGCAGGCTGACTGGGTTGCATGTGAAGCAAGCGTTACTTCACATTCTTGTATCCCAGCAGCACTTTACACACTGCTTTCCGCCTATTTCGATGGGCAAGTGCCATTGAATATTGTCATGTGTGAAAGTGATGAGCCAGTCATGGCCAGTTAAGAATTTATTTCACCGGGCACAGTTAGCAGAATTATCTAGGGGTGTTACTTCATGTATTTTTCTTTCATGTAACTTCCTGTCTGCAAGCTCTCTTCTTGGTGAAAATGGCATATTTGCAATCTTGGCACATTATCCTCTCAGTGTAGCTGGACTTGGTATTCCCCTTTAGTGTCCCCTCTAAGTGTAAATAGGGACCTTTAGAATAGAGTGACCCTATCGGTTAGAGGGGTATAGGGGGAATAGCGGGGTGCCAAAGGGCGCATGTGCAGGGCAGAACCGAACGGGAGTTGTTGTCCTGCGCACTGGTGCCCCGCTATTCCTCTGTGCCTCTAACCGATAGGCTTACCCTATTCTAAAAGTCTCTGTTGAGCATTTTTAAAGCAAAAGCTTTACTGGCCGCGAACTTGCGATTTCGCTGTGGCGGTGCTCCGAGGAGGCACGTGACGTCACAACATGCGCCTCGCCGCGAAATAGAGACTGGCTTCAAGTCTCCGCCAGTGCGGTCAGAGTGCGCCGAAGCCGCCGAACGCGTTGGCGGTCAAGTGCAGTTGGAATATAGAGGGTTGCGCTTTGGCCGACTTGACATCGCCATGCAGTGCGCGCACACGCGCGTTACGCCGGAGTACAGCGTGCCTTAAAAGAGCCTTCGCTTAACCGCTAACCAGCGTATTCGGTGGCGGCATCTATGGGAGCCACTGAAACCCCCCACACACTCACTGAATAATAAAAAGAACCTGTGCCGAGGCGTGGAATTGAACCAGGGCCTTTGGCGTTTGAGGCAGAGACTCTACCACTCCGCCACGACGGCTCAAGCTTTAACTACGAATAAATGCGCATGTAGTGAATGCACTCTTCCAATGCAGAAGTCTCCGCGCTTTCTCTATGTACATCCTGGCCTAACAGAGCTAATCCATCAGCATTTTTTTCTGCTTGTTCGACAGCCTGAAACTATAGGTATCAAGCTCCGTACTCTTCAGTTCCTGAAAACCTAATGTCCTGATAAGCTGGCTATATGAATGTCTAGTGCAGTGCCTCCTACATTTAAAAAATTATTTGCTGCCTTAATTCACTCACATAGTCTATGTTAATTTTTGCCATGTTTCTTCTTGGTGTTCTTGTGTGTTATGATTAAAATAACACTAATTTGAAGTGGATCAACCAGTTTGCACAAAGCGACAAATTCTCTGATTGTTTCGGCGCTAAAGTTGAAAATGTCTTTTGGATTTTATGCTCTTGTCAGAGTTGAGAAAGTAATTGCAAAGAAAAGGCTTATTTGTGTAAGGGAGAGATAATTTTGTTAAAGGCAATGCTGCAGGACTGCTAATTTTCAGCAGATCTTTTAATGGGAAACTTAAGTGGCAAGTTTTATCAGGGAATGTTGTGTGGATGGTTGTGATTGTTTGATTTGATAAAGGCATTCAGTATATTTGTGTGGAAGCTGTACAGGAACATTAATTCAGTTTTGGACTTGACTTTGTAGACCCTAAACGACATTTGTGGAAAAGAGCAGCTTGCTCGTGCCATTGATCTTTCGTGACATTTTAAATCCCCACACTTACTTTTCGAATTTCTTTAGTTGAATTGCCACTCCTGAAATATTTGTGTCCGAGTTGGATGATCTTTTTGCATTAATATCAACTATGCGACTTAGCTTTGGTTTGAATTAATAAAAAATTGAAATATACTCTAGCACTGAACTCCTGCAAGAGCACTTTGTATGGAAGCCCTTGTGATCATGCCTTTAGAGGTATTCTGTAGTTGGACTCGTGAGTATCCCTGTAGTGCCCTGAAACATTCTTCCTTTTCAGGAAACTTAGCACCATCAGTCTCCTCTCAGGTTATCACTGCCATGTAGGGAGTGCTGTGATGCAGTAGGGCGATACGATGTCTGTGGGTGATATGATGATATGATTAGATGTGTGTTGAGCTTTTTGAGTGGGCTGAAAGTGAACACGTAGTGTCTTACTGGTAAGTGACATCGTAAAAATACTTCGGTCACATTTTTATACCGAGAATAATTTTAACTTGGGCTCAACAGTCGTTCCACAGTGTGATGCTACTGACTGGCCGCGGCTATGGTAGCTGTGTGGTGCCTGAAAGAATCTAACCAATAACCATCTCTGAATAGAATTACGCAGGAGCGTGTGACGGAGGAGGGCGCGAGCATGAAAAAGTCGCTGGAAAGGACTCTCCAACTTTCGCACAAGATTGGAGGTTCTCTGCTGTGTGCAAAAATGTATTATTTGACTCAGGCGTGCATGATGAAAGAATGTAGTGATTGAGTGGGTTTATGTACTGTCCTCAGAAGGTGTTTCAGAGCCCTTTTAAAGGGACATTGAGGAAAACTCCATCCATTTATTATTCACAGTAAATATGGTTTTCCAGCTCTTTCTGGCAATGTTGACATTTGCCCGGCAGCAAAAAGCGCATTTGTTGGCGAGAAATTTTGATTTAAAAGTCTGTCCGCTAGTCTGTTCATGTCCTTACCAAAAACGGTGGGTTGCCACAGTTTTGGAGTGAATAACAGTGTAGCGTAGCCTCTGGGATTTGCACTCAAAAGTCAGGTGGCGACGCACGCATTTAACTTATGAAGTTGGCCAGCGATGACAATACCTGCATTTTGTTTTTGGTGAGATTGGTCTCTTTGTTATCAGAAAGCGGTAGCCTATCGATACAGGCCAAGCTCTATTTGGCTTTAATGTCCCTTTTAACACGGCATTGCTATGTTCTTGACATGCCAGGTGACATAAGTTCAAATGCTTAAGACCGTTGGAGGATGTGATAATCCTGCATGATGTATTTGACATGAATAAAAACTTAGTTCTTTAAAGGGACTATGCAATGAATAAAAAGTCGCTTGTAAATGATTTCAATGCTTAGAAATGATGCTAAGAAGCATTCACACCAAGTATGAGTCTTCGGAACTGAGCCGGCAATTTATTATGAATTTTTAAAAACCGTGTTTTTTAAAATTCGCGGGCCAATTGGTGTGCTTGTAGTGACCGATTTTGAAACTAAAATCGTGAAAAAAGACGTCACTGTACCCATGACGTCGCCAGGCCACAACACGCTCTCATTCGCTGGAGCCATGGCAGCCACGACGTCATGGGCACACTTCCAGTAGCCGTGAAAATCATCTGCTCATGCCGCCGCGCGAGCCAGGGCATTGCCTTGGCGCATATGGTTTCAATTTTTCTCTGCCGCCTCCTTCTGTCGGGAGTTCCGGAGCCACTCGCAGCGTCTTTTTTGCCAGCTCGAAATGAATACGCCTTGCTGTGTCGGCTGCAAACCCGGTGACTGGCGAGGTGTTGAACTCAGGCATGTTATTTCTAGAGACGCTGCTGCTGAGGTGCTAGGAGCGACAACCGGAAGTTGCAAAGGGATTGTCAGTTGATGACGTATTCATGGGCGGGGCCCAGTCCCAGAGCTGTTTTCTTAATTTTTGTCTGAGCGTAATTTTTAATCGTCTATATCTTGGTTGTTATTGATGCTAGCTTAAAAATTCTTGCGTTGGGGTGACGAGTGACGAAATGCCTATCTCTCGTCTGCCTTACGTAATCTCAATTAATTTATTGCATAGTCCCTTTAATATTGTGTGGCACTTGATTGCCTATTTGGTTGTGCACCTGCTAATCTTTGTCAGAACAGGCAGACTAGCAGATATGAGTACGTTAAAACAGTGGAACAAGCTGCTTTTATCATAGATGCACACCATACATATAGAGGTGCATGCTGTCGGCTAGCAGACAATGCGAAGAATGATTTGCACTTAATGCTAGCTTATCGCTCTTCATCGGGTTGTGCCTCTGCACTATCTTGCGGCCACAGCCAGTACCAGCGAGAGTAAGGCTACTATATGCAACAGTGACTGGACAAGGTTGGACAAGGTTGGACAAAGTCGAGGGGAAAAAGAGGGAAAAAGTGTGATTTGAAGGAAACTGCTGAAGCTAAAAAGCTGGACTGAGTTCGATGAGTCGATATCGTCTAGGTTTAGTCATTAAATCTAAGATCTTGGAAGACTATAAATATCTTATTTTAGTTGCATGTTTTCTTCTCTGTAATGATGCGTAAGACATTAGAATACATGGGTCATTATGTGGTATTTGCCAATGACCTCCGAAGAATTTATTATTGAATTTCTTTTTTCGTTATTGTATTGGTTTCGGTTTCACCAACCGAACGATAACTGTGATGTGTATGAAGTGTTTAGGTCATGCAGAGCTTGCAAAAACAACCGCAGTATAATTGCTGATATGTAGATTTAATTTGGTACAACGCTTAAACTAGACTTCTTCAGGAGCTGAAATGACAATAAACCTTTCATCGGGTTGCAGTTTTTTTTTTTTTTCATTTCTTGCGCGACCAAAACACTCCTTACATGTCACAGCCATCATTCGGTTGATGAAGCTGAAACAGCATCAAAGAAATTAAATTCTCAATTATTTTTTGGTCCTAGATGACCCATGTATTCTCATGTTGAACACATGATGTGAAAAAAGAAAACATGCAAGCAAAAATTTGGTGTCTATACTCATTTAAATTGATTTAAACTGCCAATGTGCGTACCTGACAGAAACATAATTTTTTTGTTTTGCGTTCTTTTTGAACTGATTTCTTTTGGCTGATTGAATTAGAAGTCTTGGCAGTATGTTACCTACAGAGGCAGTGGCAGAAAGCTAGCGTGTCCAGGCTGATGCATTAAAAAAAATATTGCCTTTAGAGTTTCACAAAAACAAAAGTTTAACATTGTTTTTCGGAGTTCTTCATTATTTGTTCTGGTTCCTTCTGCTTAACATGGCATGACTAGCAGTGGTTATGTTGCTAAGGCTTTTGCCAGGGTTTGCTTACCATCCTTCTTTATTTTAGCACACCTGTCCTTAGTGCATTTTTTTTCCGTGCTCTGGATGGGTGATTAAACCAAGCTGGACTGGCATGTCATCTTATCTGAGCTCAGTGACATACATATATGGTGTAATATTATTAAAGCACTATGGTAGCCTGTTTTAGCTCTGTTTTGACTGAGGAATTTAATTTATAATTATGGCAACCGAAATGAGTGAAAGAACAGTATAGTACCTGCAAACATTGTGGGAAGGGCTATGCTGGGAAATTATGTGTTTACAGTGATGTCCTGCACAATTTGCATATCGTAGAATTAGTAGCTGTTTTGCCGACTGTATGTTCTATCTGTGTTCCTAGCATTTTCTCAACTCCTGTGTCATGGTACAGTCCAGCACCGTGTTTACAAAAGTAGGGGGGTATCGGTGGCACTGTCATGGGCTGTAGTGTGCAGTTCGCTTATAAAACTGCTCGAGTGGCTTCCATGTAGAGCTGTCTAGGCTGTCTAGTTTGAGTGCGTGTATTTCCAAGCAAAGGTAGGGCATGCTGCAGCATGCCGGACTACACAAAAAGCTTGTCCAATTCGGAGAAACACCTAATGGATGAGCGCCTAACGTTGTGGGAGGTATTTCCAGCATCGCAACATACATTTATCGTGACATTTTTAAAGAGGTATCAGCTTGAGATAATATCGCATACTTTTTCATGCTTTCTTTAAAGCTTACTGGCCAGCTGTTAAACGGCCTCCTTGAGAGGTGCACTGTGAAATGAAAAAAATATTTCTGAAAGTTTTTACATCTATTTCTATGGGCTGAACTCTTGCTCGGTACCTCACCTGGGCATGCACATATATTGGTGTTTTAAAAATATATTGGCTTTGAAATGTTTCATACTTACACATTATGCTCTTGGATGTATTTGGCTTTTATAAATGAAGGAACTATCGCATAGGTGAACTGTGAAATCAAAAAACTACTTTGAAAACTTCTGTTTATATGCAACCCTATATGGACCGTGCATCCGCGAGCAATTCCTCACTTCTGGTGAAAGTAGTTCTGCTGCACCTTGCTTACATCATAGATCGGCATTGGTCTATAGGTCATATGCTTCAAGCGCAGTGTAGGTATAGTAGTGTGCAGCGAAAGTTATATTCGCAACTTAGTGTCTTTAATTCTCTTTCCCTCTAGGGCCCCATATGAGTCCTGGGGGCGAAGTGTGCCAGGCCTTGGCTCTGGATGGCGGATGGGAGCAGCGCTGGTGAGATGAGTGGGTGACCAGCTACGGCGCCTCATGGCTGAATACCAGCTGCTGGGTGGAGATGGCTATGGCCAGGGCATGGAGGACGGCTCGGGCTCCTTGGCGGGCTATGGGGCTGCCTCCCAGGACCTGGTCTCTCCCCTAATGGTGGCCAACCCAATGGGCAGCACTGTGCCGGGCACCAGCCAGATGGCACCCTACAGCCAGATGCACCCAGGCTACCCACAGCCAGCCGACCAGAAGATGCACTATGCGGCCTATGGTGCTGGCCACGTGGCACCTGAATATGGCGCGCGGGTGCATCCCATGGGGGAGCAACAGTCTGCTATGATAGGCGGCTACTCACAACAGTCAATGGTCGGCCAGCGCATGCAAGCCTCTGACCAGTACCCCTATGGCACTATGGGAGCCCCACAGCGCTCGCAAGACATGTGGCGAGGACATTACATGAACTCTGGCGCCGGCTACCAGCAACACACAGCTGACATGGGTGCTCAGCACACTGTGACCACGGCCACAGGTGTTACCAGTCAACATCACAGAACTAGCCAGGGTCAGTATGGCTCTAGCCAGGACTATTCTTTGCATACACCACAGCAGCATGGCTCTCCACAGAGGCCCCCTTATGGTCCACAGGGCAATGGTACACATGTCGCACAGCTTACAAGCAAGGCTGCAGCAGCGACGGCGACACACATGACAGACCAGTCAATGACGCCGTATCCACAGACAACATATCCATCGGCACAGACAAGTGCCAACCGATCGACATATGGCACTGCAGGTGCCATGAGTCACTCAGCAGTGGCCCAGAGCATGCCAACAGCACGGACACTTCGCCCTGGAGGCTATGCCACCAGCAGCAGCAGCAGCCAGGCACCAATTCCTCAGGGCAGTCCTGCTCGCATGCAACAGTACCCACAATCTGCCTACTCTCCAGGACACCCCTTTTCTGGTTCTGATGCCACCAGTCCGTCGCACTTGTCTCCATACCCCACACAGGCACCGAACAGCCCACAATATCGTGGTTCTTACCCATCACCACGCCGACCCACCACAACACCACCAGCTGGTTCCCCAAGTGTTGTGACCAGCCAACAGTCGTCATCGCAGGGCAGCTACCCCAGCCCAGGGGCCACACACCTTTCTAGTCCTGGGCAGGTGTTGTCTCCTGGCAGTGGGGCCACTGCCTCAGCCACCCCTGTCGCATCCAGCAGCCTTCAGCAGCTCGAGCAAATGGTGATGCCACACATGGCCACTGCCAAACCACCACCTACGGGGACTAGCTCCACAGGCAGCTACTATGGCAGCTCAGTGCAGCAGTCATATGGGCCGGCCCAGGCACAACAAAGCTTGGGCTATGGTGTGGTGCCATCCACTGCCCAGCACCACTCATATCCGAGCCCTAACCTTATGAGTCGCTCTCGGCCACTTGCGGGCACACCAGAGGCCTCCTCGTTTGGCGCTAGTGAAGTTGGACCTATGGCAGCTGGATCCGCCTTGCCTGCTCGCAGTGATTATGCTATGGGTGCCACAGGACCTGCACGAACAGCACCTGTGTCTCCTGCGTCGTATGGTGCCTACCCCCAGCAGCAGCCAGTTTCCTCTCTTGGCTATGAGCAAGCACAACAGCAGCTGCAACATTTGTACAGTGTTCCGCAGACAGCACAGACACAGAAAAGGGTAGGTATCGGTACTGAAATGATGCTGATGAGGGTCACCTTAAAGTGGTTTTTGCCTCTGCAGATATCGGAGCTACAAGAGCGGCTGCGCATTTTGCAGCAGCAACAACAACCACAACAGTCTGCCCTTCTTTCATCGGTGCCTGCGCCGTCTACTGTGGTACCAGGAATGGGAAGTGCTCTGGGAGGCAGCTTGGGCCCCATGGGCTCCCCAACTTCAATGGGTGCGTACCCATCACAGTATCCCCAAGGAGCTGCCTCTGGGGTGCCTGCTGCACCATACTCTCAGCCTAGACAGCAGATGCCTTCTGCTGCTCCTGCGCAGCAGCCTCAGCAGCTGCCTCCAGCACAACAGGTACGAAACATCTTTGTTTGCAGCTGCGAAAGGGTTTTGTGCAGTACGGTGCATTTGAGGAGATGTTAAAATGTGGATTGATTATCTCGTTGTATCATGTTTCTTTGAAGCTTTTCTCTGGAAAATGCAGGGGGGGTCTCATTTTACTGCTAAGGCAATTTTGGAACATGTTTGACATTTCTAAAGTGGACATATCATAAATATGCGTGGTACTTAAATCCACATTAGATTTAGCAGCTTAATTTCTTTAATGCCTCATTGCTGGCCTTCCTTTTTTTTTCTCATGAGTTTGTGGGAAGTATAATGCGCTCGCTGAAGCATTTTGCAATGCTGAAGGAGTTGTGTGAGATCAGGATAACTGTGGTGGTACTTTGATCATGTAAATCACTTTTCTGCTGTTGTATGTTTGCTCGCAGTGCACCCATTTTCATTGAAAAGGTGAAGTATTGACTAGTTTCAGTGGCATTGTGCTTGTTAAGATGCTTAGCAAATCTGGATGTCATGTAAATCTGCCGAAGCATTTTTAATCTACTATTTCAGGTGGTGTAGCTTCTTATCATTGCTGCAGTTTAAAGGATTATTAGTATAAGAAAGGCATTTCATTCCAACTGAGCACCACGTGTCAAGAAGTATCAGCTCCTTGAAACAAAAGCGCAGAGGGCCTTGTATGTGCTTGGAATTCTGCTGTGGAAGTATTGCGCTGTTGAGCATTTGTCTTCGCATTATGCAATCTCACAAAGAGAGACTATAGTTTGCATTGCTTCATGCTTACTACAAATTCAAATTTAGCGATCTGTTTTTGTGACTGAAAGGCTTTTTTTAGGAAATGTTATTTTCCTACGTTAATTAAGGCGAATGAGCAATAGCTATTCCATCATACGTCACACTACCCGCCACAATAATTTGAGCTAGTTTCATTAAAAGCAAACATGTTGGCAATTAAAAGTGACGCTTCTCTTCCCCCTCAACTCTTGCACGTTGAGACACCATACAGAAGTAAAAAAAAAAACAGCTTGGGGGCTGTTCCCGCCAGCCTCACAAATTAAAATGTCATCGGTTGATGCTTGGTTTATTGGCTTCACGTTATCGCAGCTGTTTTCCCTCGTGTGGGTCTTCACCTTCCTGGTCTTTCTGCATATATTTTTGTCATTGCTTATCTCCTCTTTCTCGTCTTTCATTGGCAATAATTGATCCGGAGTGGGCACAAAAGACGTGGTGGATGACTATGGAACCACCCACAGAAAGGTGCGGCAGCGGTAAATCGGAGCCATGTGCATGAAAGTGTTGACCTTGCTCCCGCATGCCCAAGATGTTCAAGCAGCAACACGAGCAGGCAACTTTTGCGGCTACCGGAAGTGTACTCGCAGTGTCATGGCTGTTGTGGCTGCATTGAATGGCAGTGTCTGGTGATCTGCCGCTCGCCATGACATCATCATGCTAGTGACGTATAACTCTTCGAGAAACGGTGTCTACACGCACACTAATCGGCCCGCGAATTAAAAAAAAAACGCGATTTTTAAAAATGAACAATAAATTGCTGCCCCGTTCCAAGGACTCTGGCTGAATGCGAACGCTCAAAAGCACTCGTTCTGCACATTAAACTCATTTACCAGCAGTCTTCACGTCACTTTTTTTTCCTTAAAGACCTCCTTCTGGAGGTATTACATAAGGGTAGGGGTTACAGATGTTTGAAAAGAAAAAAAAAGTGCAGGTCATTGCTTCACACAGCTTCAAGAAATGAAGATGGGCATGTGATGGCGGCGACTTCGTAGGGAAGGGCATTCCAGTCTACAATTGCTCGTGGAAAAAAAGATCCTGAAAGTGTCGCTGTTTGAGCAACTGGCCGAGTTATCTGAAACAGATGCGCAGCGCGATGGGATGTGGGTGCGATGCAAAATGAAAGGTACAGCTTGGTTGAGTGAACTGTGAAGAATTTTGTGCAGTAAACAAAGGCTGGCAATGCGACAACGAAGTAAGAGGCTTTCAAGGCTGGAATTCTTCAGAGATGAAACGCTGATAAAATACGGGTATGGCACGATGTACGAAACTGATGGCACGGGTTTGAATTGATTTGATTGCATTTGTTAGGTATATCTGAGGTGGGTTCCAGATGAGACTGGTGTACTCATATTGTGATCTGATAAGTGCTTTATATGCCAGAAGTTTCATGCATTGGGGTGCATGATGGAGGTGACATTTCATGACCCCAGCTTGAGTAAAAGAAACCTTGTGCCATGGCGCTCTTTGGCCACAGATTTTTTGTGCCATAAAAATTAATCGTCATCATGAAACCTAAAGACCTGTTGACAGATGATATGATGTCAGTTATGTGTGTGCTCCAAGAAAGATCGCTGCGGAGAGCGATTCCAAGATATGACTGGACGCGTTCTATGGAAGAGTTATCAGCTTCATATAAAAAAGGGGGTTACACTGGCGAGTAAAAGAGGCTTAGTTTGCATTTTTTGGCGTTTAAACTCATTAGCCAGTGATCACACCATTCTTGGACTTTGTTGAGATCGTGCTGTGGAGCTATTTGATCAGAGATGTTAGTAGTTTTCCGATAGATTACTCAGTCGTCGGCAAAATTTCTTATCTGACAGTGTACATGAAGAGGTAGGTCATTTATATACAGTGAAAGCTCGTTAATTTGAACCTCGATAATTCGAACCACACTACTTGGTCCGGCCAAGCTTCATAGAGATGTGTGTATAAAAAAGCCCGTTAACTCGAAAGCAAGTCTGTTCCGGTACGGATAATTTAGACTATGTGCCGCCGCGTCTGGGCGGCTTGGCACACACCACGTGGCCAAAAAAAAAAAAACACCTCCGCATAGTTTGAGGCTGCGCACGTCCTAAACGGGGACAGAAGATGGAATCGGATAAAACCGTGGAAGAGTGGGTAAAGCCTAAATGGTGCCATCACCGGTGCGGCGCCGGAGGTTAGGGGTTGGCGGCCACGGTGGTGGCTGCGTACTCTCTTTTCCGCGGAGCCTCCGAAACGCGCAACTAAATACTCGTTAATTCGAATCCTGTTAATTCGGAAATACAGATAAGTGCTGTCGGTGCGGTCCCGGCCAGAGGCAATGACTTCGGACGGGTGCTGCCAATTACGTCCAAAAAACTTTTTTTTTTTCCTTTGGAGTGTCGTCTATCCTTCAACCCATCAGTCGCCAACGGAAGCACGTGGTCAGCCGCGATCATGATGCCGGCTTTTAGCATCGCCCGGCGGTACCACTGCTGGCGGAAGCGGCCAACGTGGGCTATCAGCGCGGACCAGTCAGAGTGCGACCGCGTCTGACTTGTGCCTGCTTCTACAACATGGCCGCGCGCCTACCGAATGCGAAGTGGCCTCTCGCTTCACCCTGAACTCGTCGTTGCCGCTACACTGTGCCTCATGTTCACAGCAAACAAAAGTCGCACGAAGCTTTCGCTTTGTGTGATGATGCCCGTAGCACAAAATTTTACATTTTCAGAAGCGCTAAAACACCGAGGACGCGTCCTCGGTGTTGTAGCGCTTCTGAAAATGTCAAATCTGCACCAACTAGCCCGATCCGCTACCCTTCTGAACAAAATTTTAGCAATGAAACGCGCCAGATTTTCAGAATGCTTCTGGGATTTTCAAAGCTGCTAGGCTTCGCCACTACACGTCGGATGACGTCATGAAGCGCAGGAGGTTCCAACAGGTTAAGGGGGGAAGCTGGTCTTAGAAAAAAAATTTTTGTTAATGAAGTCACAATTATGAAATCTTCGGGGAACATGTATTTTTGCGTGCTGATTCCAAATATGGAATTTAATTTAATGTACAACAAGTCCTTGTGGACTTGATGCAATATGTTATGTAACTTTTTGTGGAGAGCTTTAACGAAATTTTGCTGCAATGAACTTGCTATAATGTATGCCTTCCGCTTGTCTTGACAACAAGCTATGCAATAAGGGTAAAATTATTATCCTGCCTATCACAGAAGTTGAGTTGCAGGCTACAGTGACTGGCTCGCCACCCACGAGTGCCAGCGAAACATCGATTGTAACTCTGGTCGCATGGAAGTGGAGGCTGTGCTGACCATGTTTCAGAGGTCTCTGGCCAAGTATAGTCTGCGCTACATGACCATCCTCTCTGATGGAGACATCCGGACTTTTCATGCTTTGTCAGAAGCAAAAGTGTACGGATTCATAAAGATGACAAGAAGGATTGCATCAACCACGTTCATAAGCAAATGGGGACTGCTCTGCAGAACCTGGTTGATAGAAAGAAGGCTCAAGGTGAATCTCTTGGCGGAAGAGGCAAGCTGACGCAGGAAAAGATCAAGAAGATCACCAACTACTACGGCTATGCCCTGAGGAGCAACAGTAATGACGTTCCAGGCATGAAGAAAGCAGTGGAAGCTACACTCTTGCACATGACTTCTACAGATGATGTCCCGAACCACTCCAAGTGCCCTGAGTGTGCTGACTCTTGGTGCAAGTTCAACAGAGCCTTGGCCAGTGGTGAACATCCACCTCCACACAAGAGTGCCCTCCCGGCTTGTGTTGGGGCTGCTCTGGAGCCAGTGTTTGCAAGGCTCTGCGATGAGAACCTGTTGGCACGGTGCAGTGAAGGAAAGACTCAGAATGTGAGTGAGAGCCTACTCTCTCTCATTTGGACGCAAGCTTCAAAGAATGGGAATGCTTCTTTGGAAAGTGTGAAGCGGGCTTCTGCTGAGGCTGTTGCCATCTACAACCAAGGAAGGAGGGCAACTAATGAATCCATCACTGCAAGTCTGGGCTATGCTGCTGGTGGCTGCCTTGTTCGCCGAAGCGTAGAAAAAGACGCCCTGCGTTTGCGCAAGGCAAATGGAGCTCAGCTAAAGGGCACTAATACGAAAGAGAGACTTGACAAGACGGCACAAAACAGGAGCAACTGAAAATTACAGTCCTGGACTGCTATGAAGACGTTCTCCAGCAGCACAGGGCAGCGTGCTGCCTAACATCCAGGCGGTTCTTTTCAAAAACAGAGTAGGAGACGTGTCGAGCGTTGCACACAGCAGTCTTTTTCAGGACCACCCAACTGCTTGCCATGGTGGGGGCTTGGATCTCCTCGGCTCCGGACCGCTAGGTCTCTCAAAAAACAGTTTTCAGGATTCAAAATATTGTCTTTAGAGCTCAACACCCTAGCCCTGCGCTCCATTGTCTCTATAAAAAATGTACCAATAACTTCACCAGAAATCATTTTTTTTTTACATCACGCTTACACCTTCGACATTTTTTTAATTAGTGTTTCCTTGGATGGAAAAAGAAACTTTTTGTTTTGCTTTGTAGGGAAACAGATAGGGAACATCTAAATAAAATCTGTTATTGAAGATTCGTCCCAAAATTTTCTGTAGTCAGCGTCAAAACTTTAAATGCGATTTTCTCAGCTTCATGTTTTTTGCCAACGCCACTAGCCTTACGGAACTTCGCATTATGTTTTTGTTGTGCAATTTTAATAAATTTCACACCGTTGAATTCAGAAAGAATTGAACTGTGGAGCTATGTTATTTTTATGTGGCTAAGTTGAACATAAATTTTGTAAACAATAATACCAGCTAATTATATTTTAGAATTGATGCATCGACATAATTAAACATTTTTATATGTTGATGTACCTTAATAACAGTATAAATAGCATAGCTCCGCATGGCAGGTCTTTGGCTACTGCTACATTTTAATCGGAAACAAAAAATGTTAAGGGAAAACGTCTTAATGACCCGTAAGAAAATACCAAATTAGGCTTCAGTTATTTTTTCATAAGTAGAGAATTAATTGAGATAAGCTGAAACTAATTACATTTTTGAAAACAGGAGGAAGCAATACATGTTCATAGTTAATTTCATTACAATATCTATAATAATAAAAATTCTTTTTAAGACCAGTGTCTCCCCTTAATATTGAACCTATGAGTATAAAACTTGGGTCATTGATAAGTTTTTTAATGCAGATTCTAAATATGGTCTTAGTTTTTATGTTGCTTTCATAGGTTTTGTGTAAAAGGGTCGACAAAAGCACAATATAGGGCCTTTTGTACACACGTTTTTGATAAGGAAATGTATTTTTAGGGCAGCTTGCAATAGCTCAGTTGTGTTGCTTTGGTAATGTAGTATGTTGAAACCTACTTCATATTTATTCATTTTATCCCATTGTGTAAAAAAAATCCAGGAACACCGAAGTGTATATTTTGGGCACCATATGTCAACATTCTGAATTTTTTTTTCAAGAAATGTTGAAGAGATGCTTTATAATCAGATAACATTCTACAGACTTTGAAGAGGCTGTGTGCAGAATTTCATCCAAATCTGACATCTGACTACTGCAAGTACTTGAAATTTGTTGCACAAAACGTAAAAAATGCTGAAAACTACTATTGGACAAAAACGCATTTGAAAGTTTGAGACGTCTGTATTCTTGAAAAACATGACGCAAGCACATGAAATTTCTTGACAAAATACAAAAATGAGTCTCAAACAGCCATGTTTATTAGAATTCTCCTGCCCCATACATTGGGCACTCACGATCTTCACGAATAGAGTCTGTCAGACGAGCTCTCTGTGCCATGTTACGGCGATGTGCTCGGGCTTCAGCTATTTCGCGGACCCCCGACATCATCTTCGTTCTTCTCTGGTCACGGGAGGTTCCCAGCACAGCAAGCTCTTCCGGTGGCAGCACACAAAGCTCCCCGAGAACTTGTTGAAAGTTACCGTGTCTCATATTATACCATCGCGCCTGAGCCACGGCCACCTTGATGTTCACGGCGAAGCTGTCGCGGGAGCTTCCACTCTGAAAGCTCCGGCTTCCGCTGGCGCCATCCGCGAGTCCACTAGGCACAGAATGGCTCGATGTGTATGCAGAAGAAGGATGCGATGCAGGGCACTCACTATTTCCGCTGTGGAGTTCAAGAAACGCCGAAAGGCTCTAAAATTTTTCGGCCGGTTCGCGTACCACAAGGTTACAAGTACGGCACGCTGGGCAAGCAGCCCCACTTATCAGTAATGTAAGCGCGCTGATGTCGCATATCGTGGCACTTGTGGAATGACGACTGCTCACAGCTGTGTTACTCTCAAACAGTCCAATCTTCACCTCCGAGGCACTCGCGAAGTTCACCACGGCGTCAATTTTGCCCAAGTGGCTGTTGCCTTGGTTAGGGCTAGCTTGCAGCGGTGTCCCCGGTACGCTTTGTTCGTGTGAGATTTCCGAGCTCGGAAATCGCCCTTCTTCATATCGTCGTTCATTGCGAACCGATTCAAAAAACAAACGCCGGTGAGATCGATGTAGACGCCTTACAATGCGAAAGCAGGCGGTAGCAGAAGGTGGGCTTTGCAACAGTTGCGCATCGGTTTCGGCCGATGGTAGCTATGCTAAAGCACCACGTGATTTAAAGGTCTAGTATAAACGCTCGAAATAGGTGCCGAAAACGTGGTGTTTTATTGTTTACAGCCAAAATAAGAAACGGCAGGAGGTGCTGTCTGCGAGAAGGCTTACCTCTCCAAGCAAGCGGCAATGGCGGGTGGTGCAGAATTCTCGAGAGGCAGACGCTCGAAAGTTGACGATGTGCGCGGAAAGTTGCAGTTTCTCGAGCCACCGTGGCTCAATAAAATGAATCTTTTACTAACTTCGTGTTCGAATTTCGCCTTGATTTTTTTGGAAATTGTAGCTGAATGCCCAAAGATAATTTTAGAGTGAAAAACCCAAAATTGAAAAATTTCGCGAAAACTCGCATTTTCGACGCGCATCTCCCCTTAACGAGCTTTTACTGTATAATGGAAACGGGAGAGAAAACGGGAGACAACCCATTACCTAGTCTCTTTAAATATGGAAGGTTGTGCCACTGTAGGTACTGCAAATCTGGAACAGAATGGAAATGATGATCAAAAGGACCTTTATATTACTAGCTAAGGTGCATAATGTTTTCTAAGTTCAAGCAGTTTTCAGTGCATCAAAACAAAGCATTCACAAAATCTGAGCCAACATGGTAACGCATTCCCTACACATCAATCACTTTGAGCTCTGCAAGTCTAAGAGTGCACACTACCATAAAATATTTTTAGCTTCTTTTCCTCTCTTGGCATTTTATGCTGTCGTCCTGTTGTAGAGAATCTATTCAAGGTAATGAAACCATGCACACTGTAGCATCTGATGTGATTCCTTCATTTTTACCTTGCTTTGCATTTGTTCTAGCGCCTGCACGACATTCTGCACTCAGGTGTATTATTTATCTACAGATAGTACCCCCTGTTTTGGGTTCTTCACATGGTGGTTGTCGAGCCTATAAAAAGGGCAGCACGATATCCTTTGAATGTTAGAAATTATTCAACATGAACCCTCACTCTAGCAGCGTGCTGTAGAAGGAAACCCCCTTTTCTCAGTAGTAAAAAACTGCCTTTTTAGGGTTAGAAAACTTTTTTTTATTTGTGTGTTTGGCATCTTTTGTATTGCAATGCATTTTTTCTCTCTGTTGCAGCAGCCGCATCCTCAGCTCCCACCATATGGCCCACAGGCACAGCAGCAGCTTTTGCAGAACTCTCAGTTGCAGCCACAGCCGTTACAGGCGCAGTCTCTACAGCCCCAGTCCCTGCAGCCGCAAGCGTTGCAGCCCCAAAGCCTACAACCTCCGGCTTTGCAGCCCCAGACTCTGCAGCCCCAACCTGTACCTCCTCAGAGCTTGCAGCCCCAGACAGTACAACCTCAAGGCCTGCAACCTCAGGCATTGCAACCACAAGGTCTGCAACCACAGCCCCAGCAACAAGGCCCAGCCTCTGTTGGCATGGCAGCTGCTTCATCTTCGGTTTCTCCGCAAAGCCCCACTGTGTCCACCTTGTTTCCTAGCATGGCAGATAGCTACCGACCTCCGAGCCAGCCACCTTCACTGCCCACACCTATGATCTCGGATCAGGTCAGTGTGTTTATTCTTCACCTTTTCAATTTGCCATGTTTGCTTGTATGTATGGAGGTACTGCCTTTTAGTGATCTGAATCTTGACCATGCTCTTAGCAGCTGTCGTGGTCACATACATTATATCACTGTAGCCTCTACAGTGTTAGAAGTTACTGTGGAGCAAGTGCCAGCTGTGGCCTTGGAAGCAAATGGTGCTGACTGTCGGCCTAACGCTGTGCAGGATTTGCAAAGTTCACTGCCTCCGTTGCCTCTGGCGGGTGTCCCAAGCGTGGTGCCAGCTGTTGTGGATGACCTGTGCCCACTGGAGGGCCCCCTGAGCAGCTCTTTGGATGTACCGTATACATGCCCACTACCTCCTGAAGATCCCTACCTTCTGCCACCCGATGATGTGCTTCCTCCCATTGAACCCATGACCAAGCGCAAGCCCAGTCGGAGCAAGAAGAAAGCCAAGACTTCTCATGAAATGCCCCCTCTAGGCTTGGGGCCTGGGGAGGGCCTTATGCCTCCAGAATTCATGGTGAGATACCAAGTTTTTTGACATCTTGCATCAGCAGTGCGTACAGTGTACAGTCAAACCTAGATACAGTGAAAGCTCGTTAATTTGAATTTCAAGGTACCGAGAAAAGTGCTTGAATTATTGAATGACTCAAAGAACTGACAAGAACACTTGCATCATAGCAAATTTATTTGGTGAAAGATTGGGCAGTGGTCGCCTTCTTTAAAGGTCAGAATAGTATGACAAGTAGTATTTTTCGCATTTCCATCAATGCCTTATTGCACTTGCGCTGTCAGGAACGTCGAAGCAGAGCTATTCAAGAATGGTGAGAACTCCCATGGCATCCTTCAGGTGTGACGTAATGGCGCAGCCCCCGTGTCGCTTGTGAGGAGGCTGCACTTACGGCCACCTGAATTGGACGTGCAGCCATGCTTTACTGTACAAACAGCGAGCAGCATGTGAAGAGTGCGTAGTTTTGGCACAATGGAAGCAAGGGAAATGCACAGCAGTGCCAATCTGCATACTTTTTGCCCCAAGGAACCCCAACAGCCTTCAACATATGCCAAGGAACCCCCCTCCCCCCCCCCCAAACAATCAGTTGTCACAGTTGCTTATGTGGCTTGTGAGTCGAGCATGTGCTTTTTTTTCTTGCTGTTTCATTCACTTTTGTAAGTACCGTGTTTGCACTCAAAATTTGCTCTCTTTTTCTTTAATTAGGGCTTCCAAAAAGCAGCGTGCAAATTCGTAGATGTGTACAGTCAAACCCGGTTATAACAAACAGCATGATTTTCCGCAATTTGTTCTATATATCAAGTATTTCGCTCTATCCAAGCCCGGTTTTGACGAATTTCAGTATCTATTTCGTTATACAGGATATTGTGAAGTCGAACAAAAATGCGCTAACAAAAGTAATGCCACGCCACTCCCCACGTATATCTGCTCCAAAAGCAATTTATTGCACAGCAATGTACACATACTTGCAGTAGGCGATGATCTTGGTTTGCACAGTGTGCCTAGTAACATCAACGTGAATTACATTCTCAACGCACGATAAAATGTCAATCAAATCAAGTCCACTTCTTTGTATCTGCACAGTGCAGCACCTCTGTGGCGGTAAGTGCTTCATGAAAAGTATGGCGAGGGCGATAGTCTTCCGGCGGCAGCGGCTCCTCTTCCTCCTTGTCGCCGGATGCCAGCACATCAGCAACGATTTCTGCATCCAGTGGGCGTGCTGCCACCGCTACCTTGTCGTCAACCATCGCAAAATCTTCGAAGCGGACATCTTGGGGCACAGTGTCGGGAATGCGGGCAACTTCTCTCAAAGAGTGGAAGTGCCGCCATCGTCTTCAGTTGCACTCACGGCTTCGGCAGCCGCCTGGCACAGTCCAGCATGCCGAAAACCGTTCCTGATTGTGTCGCCTGTCGGTTGTTCCCGAGCAGTCGGTCGTTTCCGTGCATTTGCTTCGATGGCCGCCTTGTTTTTCAGTATGGTGCTCAGCGTGCTCCTTGCGATCCCGTAGTGGGCTGCAACAAGCGTTTTCTTTTCTCTATGCTCTACGCGGCGAAGAAAAATTGGCTGTGGTTTAGCCCTGGTTAACCCTAGTTGAATTGCAAAAGCTTCGTTTCCTCGGCACGTCGTCTACGCAGCGTCTCATTCCGATGCTCTCGAGAACTGAAACCAGTCTCTTCCGCAGTTGAAGAGTCACTCCGGGACGTGGCATGACTTCTTTTAGCCGCATCTTTGTTACGGTGCTTCTCGAGTCGTGTGGCGCGTTCTTCTGGCGTCTCTTGAGCGCGTTGTCTCTTCCTCGCTTCATTCTTTCGTTGTTGCGTCTCTTTCGCGCTCTCCATAATGACTGCAATACACTGAGGTGAAGCGTACATATATATATATATACCCCCCACGAGGCGACACCTCCTTTCCCTCTACCCCAGCGGAGCACATCTGGTGCTCTGGTGATGGCACCACATCGTCGGTGACGCCAGCGGCATCGACGGCGGCGCCATCTGTTCGAGCGCAGCTGCGGCGTTGTTAGGCAATGGCAGCTCAAAGTCGTTCGTGGGCCACGGCATATGGCATACGGCGCGACGAGCCGGAATGGCTCGCAGGCTGGAGTAGTAAAGCTTTCGCTTTAATATTCACTTTGGCTCAAAGTGGCAGGGTTTGCTGCTGCTTCGTAGCCATCTTCGAAGTACACCAAAGGCACGAGGTACGGGGATGCAGCAACGGTTGCAATCGATAGCATCAGCACACTACTACGATGCACGAGGAGCAACCAAACCAACTGAAAGACTAAACGTCAACAAAGAAAATGTGGAGGACAAAAAAAAGGAGAGCGGTTGGCGAGATGTGCAGCCAAACTCACATTACCCCCTTTCTCTTTTCTACTGGCTATTTTTTTATGACGCTTTTCTGTCCGGTGTCACGATAGGCCTGGAGCTGCAGCATGTAACTTGATCACGTGGTGAGCAGTTGCCGAATAGGAGCGCCGCACAGCAACGGGCGAAGCCGGCAAAGGCGCCGGGGCCTGCTTGACTGGTTGGTTGCTTCCCCCTCTGCTCTTGGCGCGCTCTGTTGGTAGTCATTTTTTTTTTCTTTCTCAACCAGCGCCGCGGCACCGGGGAAGGGAGCAGACGGGGGAGCAGGCGCATTAAAGCACCCGCAGAGCCGGTGTGCAGTGTTTGTCGACCGTGCGCTCATGTTCGCTATATACAATGTACAGTTCGTATAGAAAGTACATTTCACATGAATAATGCTAAGACAGCTTCGAGTGTTCGATATAAAGCATAATTTGCTTTATCCGGGTTCGTTATAACTGGGTTTGACTGTAGAAGATGGGCTGTATATTTCGAAAATGCAGTTTTTAAAAAATCAATTTTTTTTTCTTGATTTTCGGGCTCCCTGTTGCCCCTTAAAGATTAGTTTAAGGGGGGACACTGGTCTTTGGGACCAAAAAACGACCCAAAAATCAATTTTTTAAAAAATGACATTTTTGGAGCCTATAGCTATTATTCTTCAACTCTACCAGTTTTCTCCTCCAGGAAATCGATATTTTGACCATAATATTAAATTAGATCACTGTGTGGGCTCAATTCATTCAGAAGCAGGTGATTTAACACTATGAAAATTTTGGACACCTGGCTGTCTTAGTGCGTCAATATCTCAACGTCTAGGACAGATAGACATGTCATATTATTTGCTAAGGGAAGCTGAAGGCACAATGTATGCAATAATCGAAGCACAATTGTTGAATCACGTTTCAAGAATTTGTAATTTTGCAAGGTTTATCGATGCACGATTGCACTCTTTACTCACCATACTATGTAGCCATGGATTACAAATTATTTTTTATTGAGCCAGTCTTTTTACCGAGGTACTAATAAATGACTAATTAAAACTATCTTAGGAACTATTGAAATGATTAAAAAAGCAATTTCAGATTTGTTTTCAGTATAAAAAACTGAGCAACCTGATAAAGTTTCATTATGATTGGATTAAAAATAAGGAAAATAGGTCTAAGACCAGTGTGTCCCCCCTTAAGGAAGTGGCTTGGACCTCCGCTGCAGTGTTGCCAGTGCACAAATCATTTGTTGAAATGGTCTCTAGAAATGATGCGTTAAAGCTTGGATGACACGACAACCAACGGGAACCTCCTGAAATAAAGCAGGTTGCTAGGGCACCATATTAGTGGGTGTCATGTCACCCCAAGGTATTCATAATTAGAATTGAGCAATGTAGAGTGCAGAATGTTGCTATGAAAGCTGAACATTGGCTGTTGTGATCTGTGGGCGTCTCAGTTGTTCACTTTGCCTTTGTGGAGAAAGTTCATTGCTTGGTTCGTTGTTAACAGGAAAAATAAAAATAAATTTGCAGCATTTGCCGCCGGTGAAAATGTGTTTTCTTTTTGATGATTGTTTACTCTGGATTAGGTAGCTTCTTTTTTTTTTTTAATGAAAGTGAGCATATGGGCTGGTTCTAGTCTTGTGAGATTTTGTGTGTTCCACAAGGTGTCGAAGCCTGATGCATGGAGTGTCTTTACATTTCAGATGCCTCCAGAGAGCCCGGGTAGCATGCCTTTACTGCTTCCCCAGCCACCGTGTATGGAGGTGCCGCCTGCTGCAGCAGCAAAGAAGAGCAAAAAGCGCAAACCCAAGGAGCCCAAAGAAGGGGAGCCTCCCAAAGAGCCCAAGCCTAAGAAGCCCAAGAAGCCCAAGGCTCCCAAGCCCCCAAAAGAACCAAAAGAAGGGGGTGCGCCCCGGCGCAAAAGTAAGTCAAAAAAGAAAAACAGTGCTGAGCAGGCACCAGCGCCACAAGTGTCATCTACAGAGGCACAAGACCCTGGAGCTCCTCCGCCAGAAGTGACTGCTGAACTGCCTGAAGGTGGCACGATAACTGAAGCTACTGCACAAGCTGCTGATGCAGCGGCACCAACTGATGAGGCTAAAACAGATGCAGCAGCCGCTCAACCTGTGGAAGAAGGCAAGACACCCAAAAAGAAGTCTAAAGAGAAGAAGGAGAAGAAAGAACCTAAAGCACCGAAGGAAGCCACACCTAAAACACCAAAGGCACCCAAGAAAAAGCTTCCCAGGTGGGTTATTAGTTTCAGAAATTTCATCTGGTTTCTCATAGATGCATTGTGAGAAAAGGTAGGTTATCGTGAACTGTCCATCTTGTGTGAAAGAATTCCAGTGCATTAAATGGCCAAAGGGTTCTGTGTCTGTGTTGAGTTGTGCAAGGAAGAAAATGCAGCAAAGATAGCAACGGTGTAAAGGCTGAGGATATAAATCAACAGGTTTATGAGAATTGGAGGTGTAGTCAAGTACATAACTAAATTGAATAGTATTTGCTACACGAAAAGTCTATGGTGATGTTTGATGGCTTTTGCAGGGCACTACTAATGTTTTGCACATTTCAGGTTGTCTCTGAAATTCAGCAAAAAGAAGAAACGTAAGCGATTAGGCTCCTCTGACAAATCGGACTTGGAAGGCACTCCACCTCCCTCTCCTGAAGAATGTGATGGGGTTCAGAAACGGCGGTCTTCGCGGAACACCCACAGGAAGAAGTACACCGATGACATTGAACTTCAGTTGAGTGGTGATGAAGGTGCTCTTGATGGTCTTCATATTCCTCACACTGCTAGAGGCCAGGGTGCTGAAACCAAAAATGTTCAAGTTCTTGTCAATGTTGTCACTGAAGACACCATGGTTGTTGAAAAAATCCTCGCTTCCCGAATGTCCACAAGAAAATCTGAAGATGAGGACAAAGATTCTGTGGAGGTGGAGGAGTTTTTTGTGAAATACAAGAACCTTTCATATATTCACTGTGACTGGAAGACTCTGGAAGAGTTGGAGATGACTGATAAGCGTGTACTGCAGAAGGTGAAGCGCTTCCGTCAGAAGAAGGACAACATCAATTCAATCTTTGACTTTCTTGAGGATGAACCTTTTAACCCTGACTATGTGGAAGTAGACCGGATTTTGGACATGACTGAGACTGTGGACCCTATCGAAAGTGAAGAAGCAAATCAATCTGATGTCAAAGATGAAAAGCCAGATCAGATTGAAGAAATTGCTGCAGAAGGCAAGGAAAAAGCAGAACCAATGGAAATTGAGCCTGAAGAGCAAAACGGTAATGGCGAGAAGGAGTGCCGGGCACAAGAACAAACCGGGGAAGATGGTGACAAAGAACCCTTAGCTGAAAAAGAACCCTTAATTGACACTTGTCTGCCAGCAGAGGAAACCAAGAAAGAACCGAGTGGTGGTTCTCCCAAAACACCAAGTGCACCTGCAGCTGTTACTGAAGGCCCTGATAGTGGCGCATGTGGTGGAGATGGGGAAGGCTCACCTATGGAGCATTCGATCAAAAAGGAACTTCCTGATGAAGAGCCGCCTAGCAGGTAAGGGCATCTTATTTATGCATGGCAATAATTGGGAAAATACAATTAATGGAGAGTTGTTCACTTTCATTCTGTGGTATTTCCAAAGGAACTCGGACCCCATACCTATTGATTGATGTGTCCATATTGTGTTGGTTTTCCTTCATTTTTAAATTGTGAGTGGTATACTGAAAATGAGGCCAGTTGTTCGTGAAGTGAGAATAACATGGGGAAATAATAATGAAGGCTTTGGCGACCTGCCTACAAAAAAAATTCATGAGGGGTTTTATTTCTAGAGTACTTGTTACAGTGGAAAATTTAAGTTGTTGTATAGTAAAAGCTCATTGATATATTTCTGGTTCATACGATTTCCCGGTTCGTGTGCTCGAAATCGCGGGTATTAAAAATGTCCCATGGAGTTGCACTATTTTTCTCCCGGTTAATATTCCCGGAAAATACGATTTTTCGGCTATTACATTCAAAATTTCCACAAATTCTAACCTTGCAATATGTTCAGTGACCAACCGCACATGTGCTACATAGGCATGCGACGAGCTGGAATGCAGTGGTAGCCAATCGCCATAATGGCTTCTCTGCAGTTCTTTGGCACAAGCGGGCAAAGCACTAAAAAAAACGAAATGTAACTCAAGAACGAAGTGGTAGATGCCCCTCTAGGGAGGCCCTCCATCCAGTGGCATTTACCAATTCATACGATGTTGACACCTTTAGCTGGAGGGCCTCCTTTGAGGGACATTTGCTGTTTTGTTCTTGAGTTGTATTTGACTAGTGTGCTGGCCTACAAGTGGGCCATTGCTGCAGGGACGAACACTAAGAGGAGAAATGCACCAGCATGTCGCGAAGCCTGAGCGCTAGTGGGCGAAGCTTCTGAGAACTACAACAACACGCTTACATACGAGCTGGTGGCTTCCTTGCATTGCTGAGATGCAAGAGGGCGAAGCATCCGAAAAATTACAATTTCGATTACTATCGCTATTGCCATAAGGAGATTGGGTGTGTTATGAAGTTCACTCCACGCTTAAGACAACGCAAATGCAGACCGAATTCTGCGAACACTGGATAAGGAACTGTTCAGACCTTATTTATTTATTTATTGATACTGTGGTGGATACAAAATCAAGTAAATGCTAATTAATATTTTTATGAAGTGAAACTATCAGTAAATGTCTTCGTACCTCATTCAACATTTCTATTTCTGAAATTTTGGTGACTGTGATATACATGTTCCCGGACAATGCGTTTTTTTTTTTTCTGCATATTTAAAAATATATACCAGTGAATTTTTACTGTATTTTCCTTGTTTACCTCTATCCTGCCTGTGTTACTTTGAGGTGTAGATTGTTAGATGTGTCCAAAAAGTGGAATGTTTTTTCAGACCAGTATGCTTTAAGTAGAATTGGAACTTTTGTCCTTTTGCTGCATTTACCTCGTCCTCAGTTCTGTTTTCTTGTGGTATCTATTTTTCCTTTAGTATGTTAAGGGCCCTCTTTCAAGGAGAAGGGGAAGAATGAAAAGAAAGCATAATCTGAAGCCTTCTTCCTGGCTCTTGTTTGATTTAATACCAAAATGCCTATCACTTGGCTCTGCTGATCAGTATGATACCTTTTAGTGTGCTAGGTGGAGAGATTCTACTTAACTTGCCTGCCCGCTGGAGTGGTTGATTTTGGGTAGTGTAGTAACTTTCTCTTTTTTTGGCCTTTAACAGAGCATGCTTGTTTCTAAATTGTATAGTATCAAATTTTAGAGGACCACAAGAAAAAAGATATATAAACATGGAACGTTTTGCCAACTGGCTCACCAAAAACTACGATGTTTGTAGACTGGGTGCATGGCTTCCTTCCACTTTCCCCTCAGGAGTGTTGTGGTGTGGCGAGGGAGTGAGCAGTGAAAAAAGGAGTAAACAGCCAACCTGGGTTGGTTGGGTGACACTTTCACAGAGTCCTGGCCTGTAATTTTTTTTTTTTTCTGGCTCTTTTGTGGATGAGTTGGGATGGAGAAGGTGGAGGGCTATTTTTAATCTCTGTATTCTCTGGTTCTGCATGAGCTAGGTCGAAAATGTTTGTGGGCTGATGATGGACGATTCAATATCTATCATTAGTTCAGCTTTTCTTACCGTCAGTGTAAACCACTGCAGGGACCCTTTAATGCTTTGAACATTAGTGACCTGTCAAGGTGGCTTAGTAACTATGGTGTTTGACTGCTGAGCCCTAGGACATGGGATTGAAACTCTGCTGTGGTGGCTGTGTTTCAGCAGAGGTCAAATGCAATAACTCTTGTGTGCTGTGCAATGACAGCGTTAAAGAACGCTACACAATCAAAATCAATCAGGAGCCCTCCACTATTATCCCGTGTACAGCTTTGGGACGTTCAACCCGAGATGCCATGCCATACCTTTAAGAATTACTCTGGCATATTCTCTGTAGCAGGGAATAGCTGAACAGGAACATTCATTGGTCTGTATTCTGCAAACATCAAATCGGGCATTTAGAAGTGCTGGAAGGTCTAAAGGCTCAGATTCCCAGTGCATGTGGCAAACTCTGGTGCCGATAGATGTCATAACCACTGAGCCACCGCTGCCGTGACTCATTGGTTATGGCGCTTTGCAGCTGACCCGAAGGACGCGGGTTTGATCCTGGCCGCGGCAGTCGAATTTCGATGGAGGTGAAATTCTAGAGGCTCGTGTACTGTGCGATGTCAGTGCACGTTAAAGAACCCCAGGTCGTCGAAATTTCTGGAGCCCTTCACTACGGTGCCCCTCATAGCCTGAGTCGCTTTGGGACGTTAAACCCCCATAGACAAAACCATTTTATTACGGCATTACTCATGGTGGCACTGCAGCAGACTTTGTTTGGTACATTTGTAGTCTATTCTCTAATCCTCCGTAGGGCTGGTGGCTTCACAGGGGTTTGTGAGTACATGTTAAATATGATATAAACTTTTTGATTTGTAGACACATTTAATGGCTTAGAGCCAGATTCGAACTTGCTACTCAGGAGTAACTCAGGAGCATAAGTTATGCACCATGCAGGCAGTCGTACTGCAGCACTGTTTTGTGCTGTGTGCAATGTAGCAGGTGACCAGCTCGTGCCTACATTCACTGGTGTGTTTCCTGGGGTGGTTTTGTGCTGACAGCACTTCATGCACAACAGTTATAGTGTAACAGAGGAGTGCGTTCTCAATGTCTTAGTGTAATTTGTTCTCTCAGAAGATGTTCTCTTTAAGGAGTAGATATGGTGCACAGTTTGTAAGTGGTGTGGCACAGCTAGGTTCTTTATATTAAGTGGATTACTCTACACGTCTGAATGAAATTTGCACTGGTTGTTGCAAGTGGTTCCCCCTTTTCCAAATTGGGTTCTAGTTCTGCGGTAGCTCTTGGGTTAAGGGCTAAGAACCTACAAAACATGTTATGGGGTTATGGTTGAGATGGGGAGGGTGGGGAGGGTATCATGTATTCTTTTTAGGAATTTGCAGTTGCTTGAGCTACTGGAGTATTTGAAAATCCTGGGCCATCGCAGCAGCTGTCATGGCGACACCACCAGTAACATTGACTTGGCCATGCACAACTACATGTCCAAATAATCTCAGCACGTGACGTAGTGCTTGAGCAGCTTTTCATTTTCAGGGTTTGATGGTATGATCATTACCTGTTTAATTTTTGTTCTGCAATCATCAAACTTTAAATTCCTTTTACTTCAGGATAAAAACTTACGGTACTTAAATCACTCGCAGGCGTTTTAGAGCATTTATTATGTATTTATTAGGTTAACCTCATTATGCGCAACCTGAAAAATTGGATGTCTGCATGCTGTGCTGGCCGTGATTTATAAGTACACCGCGAGGACACAACACTAGCAGGTTCTCCCTACACCTCTGTTGCCCAAACCGCCATGGCTGACCTCGCGCTTTGGGTACATATAGCATAGAGCGGCACCTCCCTTCTTGCTCCTGATGTCTTGTCCCTCACTTTGAATGCAAGCTTGGTCATATGGAATTTCATATAGAGCCCATTGATGGATTTTTTGCTATCATCTGGTCTGTTTTTTTCCTTGATGTTTTTTCTTTTTTTGCATGTAAAATTAGGATGCCAAACCTATTTTTGCATTTGAAAGCTTGGAAATTGTTTTATTTGAAAATGTGACTTTTTTAAATTGCATCTCCCCTGTGGCCAATATAATATGATGTGGGAAAGCACAGAAACGTTTTTGCAATGTTTCCAGTTATAATACAGAAGAGTGCTTGCAGTGTTTTGAGCTACATGCTCATTTTGCTGTCTATTGAATATGCTTCAGTAGTCCCCGCTTGGGGCTTGCTAGCAATACACTGAAGCTAATTGACAAGGCGAGATTGGTTTCATTTAAACAAGTGTATGGCTGGGAACAGATACTCTTGGGTTGAATTGTATCATTTGTGCAGTCAGGTGATGATGTTTTCATCTTTGCAGTGTGAAGCCAGAAGATGAAGATGTGTTCGAGGATAATGCTGCAGTACCTATAAAGACTGATCCCCTTTTGGCTCCAAAGGTGGAAAATACTGAACAGGTCAAAGCTGACAGCAGTGATGGGCCTAATGGCAGTAAAGGGAAAGTAGCCCGCACAACACATAAGCACTACTTGGTCAAATGGAGAGGTCTATCATATGAGGAGAGTACATGGGAGTTGGAAGAAGATGTGGATCCACTCAAAGTCGAACATTTTCTGAGATTTAAAGACCCTCCACCCAAGGAGAAGTGGAAAGTAAGCACGTTTTCCATTCACTGTTTTTATTTTTTCATTATTTGTTTGTTTCATTCTGAGTATGTTTATTGTTAGGGCATCAGGAATTGATGCCACACATGTAGTGAGTTTGTGCTGAATTTCGTGTTCTAAACTGGTGAGAAGTACTCAGTGTGATGTGATATGATATGGTTGCAATGGTGCTGTACACATTGAAAGTAATTGAGTGTGGTGGATGTCCAGAAGCCTTTCAATGTGAAATGGCGCATTCTTTCTTCCAGTTAGGAGACAGTGTGTGGTCATTGCATATGCACATGCTTCCTCTACTTTCTCAGTAATCGTACGGCTCTCTTCTGGCTTAGCGAGGACTTCTTTCCCTCTGTCTCCCTTGTCCGTGGTGCATTCCAGGTGCTCATTCTTTCCCCAACTGGCTCTATCTGGACATGGCACCTCTTGCTTGCCAGCTCCAGGCTAAACACCACTTCTTTAATGCCTTCTATGCTGGTGACATTACCCTGTGGTGCACACGCGGCTCACCAGGCGAGATAGTTCATTACCTCCTGTCTCTCCCAGGCAGGCTTGCAACCAATCTCGAAGAATTTTGAGCTTCTCCTGCTGTCCGCACCCCTTGCCACATTCCACCAACCACCTCATTTTCTCTTCACTCAACCACACGTCCCCCCCGCGCGAGTCTTTTCCTTCAGTGTCCTTGGTATCAACCTGCAGGAGCACTCCCACCACAGTGCAGTGAATGCCATTGTCTGTACATGCAATTTGGTCATCGGCCTTGTCCAAGAGGTCTGGCCTCTGCAAATACTAGCAGGCGAATCAACTGCGCCCCTTTCACCCTCACCTTGTCTCTTCAGTCTTTAAAGGGGCCCTGAAATGTCTTCCGAGGAGAGCACATTAACTCACTTAATCACTGCACTGTGTTGCCATGAAAACCAGAGCCAGACTCTTCTACACGCAGCAGACGACCCACAATCACTCGCGAAATTTGGCGAGCCCTTCCTGGCTACTTTTTCATGCTCGCACCCTCCTCCGTCGCTCGCATCTATGTATGCATGTTGAGAGGTGGCTATTGGTTAGATTCTTTCAGATGTCACGCAGCTACCGTGGCCGCGGCCAATAGTGCGCGTAGCTCCACCGGTTGAGGAAGCTCCGTTCCCGTTGGTGGGGCTGGTGGAGGACCGCGGACCTTCCAGTGTGCAAAAAGTGACGAGAGGAGACGGAAAGGCACGAAGACGCTGAAAATTAAAATTTTGACTCTAGATAACTCAGCTTCTATAAAGCGCATTTAAAAAATTTTTGCTGGACACTATTCGTGAAGCAGCGTGGTTTAATATCCCAGGAACGCCGCAACATTATTAGATCCCCTTTCACAGACCCTTTAACACCTTACACGAAGCCTTCCGCCAGCTCCCTGTACACACCTCCAGCAACCACCTGTACTCTACAGGCCTTGTTCTACCCTCGTCTGCCCTCATTCATATTCACAGGGACAGGCAGCTGGCTGGCCTCTCTGGCTCTCAGTAGGGTTAGTGAAAAAGCTATAAATGAAAGATTGCTTCATCACAGGTGTCGCTTTTTACCTTTGACACATGGGTTGCCAGATGTCATATTTTTCTGCAAGTAGAGCCTTTGCAGTGCACAAAAATGTAGAATTACAGCACTCGTGTTTGTCCTGTCTTTGTGCTTGATCACTTTCTAAGCCATGCCTGTTAGTTCTCTTGAGCCATCTTTCCAATACTCAGGGTCGTTTTGTATGTGCACTTGTCCCTTGTCCTTCTTCTGCCTCTGTGTTTGTCCTGTCAGTGTGTTTTTACCACTTTCTAAACTGTGAACCATCTGGCCCATCTACAAGTTCCGTTGAGCTTTATTTCTTTGCTTCTCAGCAATGCTATTTTGCTGCTGCATGCTGCTGCAGTTTGGAGTTGTTTCAATAGACCTATGTGACCATTAAGTGGTTCAGAAAGCAGCTGCTGTTTTTCTATCCACCAAGGCCACTATGACAGCACAGTACTTTCTTGCATTGCTCAGCATCAGCGACCAGTGGCTTTGTATTTTCCATTTAATATAATAGTTGCTGTACTGATATGTTGTACATATTGGACTATTGTTGTTGTATTGTCTTTGTCTCAATTCTTGGATGACTTTCTCGTTAAATTTCTGCAGTGTTGTTTTAACTTTTGATTTTTACTTTGGTTAAACTTTTCTTCAGGGGCACTGATCTTTCATGTGTTGCTGTCATTTGCAAACAGTATCGGTTTTTGTGGCGCAATGGTGACACAAGCAAACTGGCATTAACTTTGAAAGATGTCATTAATGCAAAATGACATTGCATTGAAGATTTTGCTGATGTGTTCAGTGCCTATAGCCCATTTCATACATAGCAGTCAACGCTTACAAAGCTAGCACACCTTTTGTGTAGGCTAAGTATGTGCCCAAGAAGTAGTTAGATAAGTAGAGCGGCTGACCTATTTTTCAGACTCTGTGGGATCCGGTAAACGGTTCAAATATACAAACAGTGCAAAAAATCTGTCGACTTTAAAAAAAAAAATTTTTCTGTGAAAAACCGGCTTTAAAAATAGGGCATATCACTGCTTTTCAAGTTCCACTTGCAAGTGATTAATTCGTCATGTCCACACCACCTCGCATCACGATACCAGACAGTGTGACGTGGCCGCAGGTCATGTTGCGAACGAATGCACATGTTGCGCGAAGCAGGAGCAGTCAGTTTGCATGGGCAACGACACTTGCGAAGGCTGAGAGGTAACCCACAGGAAGATGCAAGTGGAAGCGAGCACCTCCAAATGAATTCCCCCCCCTTTGTATCTCTGCCCTGCACCATGGGTGGTGTCCTCCAAGCTGCGGTGGACGCTGCAGCTGTCCTGTGTCGCATTTTCAATGCTATCACATGCTTTCTAGGCCATCTCGATGGCAGCGGAGAGCATAGCATGCCATTCTAACCTCATGCTAGAGAATGGCAACAATGAATAACAAATGGCCAAGCCTATCCAAGCCAGTCCGTACAGTTAACTCCGTCAGCGCCCGCTGACTCTGTTTATATCCATGTTGGCGCCTTACACGGCTGCAGAAAACGGGTTAGTTGTAACAACGATGCCTGCTCGCATCTGTATTAGACTGAAAAAATTAACTTTGGTTGAAAACCAATCTCCACAGTATTGTTGGTGTCTATCCTAGTCTGAAAAATTGAACTTTTTCACTCCACGGAGTCTGAAATATTGGTCATGAAAATGTACACGTTCCTATCGGTGCGTGACAGTTGCTCAGCAAAGACAGAAGTATCAAATAGAATTATTGGAGTCCGAAAAATCGGTCGGCTACTGTGCTATTACTCTTGCCACATTTTCATCCTGGGACTCGAGACTTCGAGAAGTCAGAATGACTTAAGCAGTGTGATATGCAGCTAGTAGGGTGAATCACTCTTACTCAATCTGCACCCTCGGTGAAAATAATAGCCAGAGGGCCTGAACACTGAGAGTTTCTCAGCTGCAACCGTGATTTTCAGTGCTACCACTTCCTTTTATTATTCTCTTTGTTTTCGTCCAAACATTCATCGAGGCTTCGAGAAGAATGTATGATGTGTGGCGGAGTAGTACGGTTTCATGGGCGCATTAATTCCGCAGCCTTTGCAGCGTTGCCTGCTGAGTATGAAACGAGTGTAGGCATGTGTAGCCCTTTTTGTCACTCACTCTGGAAGAGGCATTAGCAAGCTGCGACAAAAAAAAGTTACAATAGAGCTGCATATGAGGCACTGACCTCGTGATGCCTGTAGCTGTTGCCTGTTCACTGTAGATAATGTAGATCACTGCAGCATTGCATTGAAGCAAGGACATTCATCTATTACCACTGTTAAGGCTGTACTAAAACTATCTATACGTATGTTTAGCATAGTAAAGCAATAATAAGGCTATGCAGTTATTCACTGCAAATACCTGTGTGCTTGGAGGATGTGAGGGCTGTTGCTGGTAGCACTGCAAAAACTCTAAGCTAACCCGTTATTAAGGCATTTTAAGGAAATTTGCCTTTATGGTCTTTCTATACAATGAACCGAAATATTGCAGCACTGCTCTTGCAATATGTGTGGTTTTACAACACGTGTGTGATATTGTGGCTCTTGGCCTTGTTAGAAAAGTGTGCCAGAGATGAAGACATGAGGTATGGAGCATGCCTTTGAGCATCTCTGTCATTTATCTGGCTGAAGTCTACTAAACCTGCTGTGTTTTGACAATGACAGGTAAAGAAACGACCCAAGCCATCTGAATGGAAGCAAATAGATGAGTCACCAGTTTACAAAGGGGGCAACACATTGCGAGAGTATCAGCTTGAAGGCCTTAGTTGGCTGACCTTCTGCTGGTACAATGGGTAAATATTGTTTGTCGAAGTTACACCTGTCTACTTTTTTCTGTCTTGGTATTGCTCATTGACATAGAAGTTGAGGAGGTTTGCTCAGGCTGTTTATTTACAGCTCTTCCTAGTGTTTTAATGTTAGCAATGGCTTTCCGCTTGACGAAGTGCAATTTGTAGTGCAAAGGAGAAAAGGTTGGACTGTACTATATGATTGAGTTTGTCAGCAGTAGCTACTTTGACCCCCCATTCTTAAGTTTTTTTTTTTTTTTTTAAAGGTGCTGGTGGTAAGTAATGTATACCTTCAGCTCACTAAGCCAGGCTTGCTGACTGGCTGCAAGCTTGGGCTAGCTTAGTGCTCCACAGGTAACGAGAATACCCTGAATGGGGTCATGCAGTCTGTAACCACTCACTGTGCCAGGGATGCTGGAGTCTGATTAGCTGGTGTCAAGCACACAGCTGCTGTCAGTTCTTTGACATCAGCACACACTGCTATTTGGTTTTTGCTTAGTTAACATAATCATAAACATCAGGAAAAGTCTCTACTGCTGTAAAACAAGGCTTAATTGAAAGAGTATGCTTTGGTTTTCTCAAGGCCACTGGGTAACCAATGGAATGAGTTGAGTAGGTTTAGAAAAAATAACTAACATTAACTGCTCGCTAACTTTTCATCCAGTGAGGAAAGGATAGCATGCTGCAGGTTGATGCCGGCCTCATTGCTTTCAACTGTCTGACCATTGCACTACTGCAGCTGCTATTATTTCCTAGCCATTTAGAAATGTGTGCATGAATGCGAATACGCATGTGTAAACTATGCCTTTGCTATGCACTATATCTATATACGTATGCATGCGTACACACGCATTCACGCGCATGCATACACTCACACACACATGTGTTCAGAAAAGGACGGTAAGTGAGGTGCCAAGACCATTTTTTGTTTCTAATGAAATTTTTATGTATGATGGGCAGATGTGTAGACAGAAGGGAATAGAACTTGGTTTGCAAGAAACGCTGCAGTTTTTTTTGGAAAAAAATCATATATCGCAAGCGGTGGAAAATGTCACTTAGTGAAATTCGCAAGTTTCGATCTACACAGAACTAAAACATAAATTTTGTCGAACCAATATATTTTTGCAGTAAATATATGCAAATTCTTCTGTTGGTAACAATGCTAAAATATTTTTGGCTGTTAAAATTTGGCAGAACAAAAATCGCAAACATCATTCAAAAGCTTATGCAAGCCGAGAAGGGCACTTTTCAAGGTAATAATGGGACAGGGAGTGAGAAATTGAGGCCGAAATTTTTTGACAGTATTTTTCGGTCCTTCCTACTACTGCCAAAGGAGATTCGTACTTCTAGACCAGTAACATTATTTTTGGTTATGTGTTGAAATCTGAAATTCAGAAATTTGAAAAATGGCAAAATTTGACTTGGATTTAAAAGAACCATCATTACCGATTATTAAATTTTCTCTGAAAGATTTTTATAAACTGGTAATTCTGGGCCAGCATAAAGTGCTGCATTATAGTGTTCTAAATTGTAAAATTAAATATCTAATACAGGCCATATTTCTTTCAGTACCATTACTGGATATTTTCCTTTAATAAAAGTAACTGTTAAGACGGCAACTCTTTCAAGTGTGAATAGTAATACTTGGATGTGAAAAATACCTTGATGTGAAAAGGCACTTTTAACTGGTCAGTTAATTGGGCCGAGGTACAAGCCGAAGTGGGCTCTGGTAGTAATAGATAGTATTACTTGCTGGAGTTCTTTTACAGAGGACATTGGCAGCACACATTAGCCACTAATGCTCTCGTCTCATGTATGTAGTGTTTTAGAGTTATGATGATCCTACATGGCAAAGTCTGTCGACAAAATTTATTCTGCACATAGGTAACCATTTCAATTTCAATGTCTTGGACAAAGATTCCTTAGAGAAAACACGAACATCTCTGAATAAAAAGTTTTTCAGGCATGCAACCCCGTTTCCGTTAACTATATTACCAAACATAGGGGAACCGCTCATGTTGCTATTCCCTGAGTGAGTGGCTTGGCACAAGAATGTAAGAAGTCCAGAACTGATTACTTTTCAAAACGGTGGTGTAGGCCGCGTAAGCATGGATTTAACATCTTTACATGCGGGGCATCTGGTTGTCACATACTTTCTTATGGTCAGTAAGCTGACTGTGCACAAGGTTCTGAATGCTGATATCGTTTATCTTTCCTTTGAGTACACCTAAGAAGCCACTTGCTGTTTCGCTGCGCTCATTTTCAATTGAGTGCAAGTTCTCCATTGTTTCTTCATTAGTCCGCTGTCATTGTTGAACACAATATTGCTTTGCGTAGATGCCAGATACACCAGCTCTGTAACTCGATAACCCTTGTATTGGAGCTCGGGAAACTTACATTTAATTTTACATTGAGTGGGAGTTCTGTCCCTGGCATAAAATTGACAGAGGATTACGATGGTCGGTAATGCGAAATTTGAGCACAGCTCTTCAACGTCACCTGCCACTGCTGGCAGGTGGTGTGTTACGCCGCTAGCCACCCTGCGAGACTTTCCCGTGGCAGTCACCTTCCAGTTGTCTATTCGTCTGCTTTTGCCATGGCAGGTGGTGTCTTGCTCTGCTACTACCAGGCAGGTGGCATGTTATGCCGACGACTACAACGCAGAATCCAGAAGTGGGTGCCTAAGAGCTGCGCTCTAAAATTGCCTTCACACATTCATCAGGATGTTGTGTTGGTGGTATGCCTTGATTTCAGCAGAGCCAGGCACGCACGTGCCATCGTGCTAAGAGTTGTCAGAAATATTGGCGAATCGCCGCATTAAGGTTTGGTTGGTTTATATGGGTTTAACATCCCAAAGTGACTCGGGCTATGAGGGACGCCGTAGTGAAGGGCTCCGGAAATTTCGACCACCTGGGGTTCTTTTAACGTGCACTGACATCGCACAGTACACGGGCCTCTAGAATTTCTCTTTCATCGAAATTCGACCGCCGCGGCCAGGATCGAACACGCGTCTTTCGGGCCAGCAGCCGAGCGCCATAACCGCTCAGCCACCGCGCATTAAGGTGTTTGAAATGGCAGTGCATGTGAAAAATGAACTTTATTTTTTTTTTTTGCCAAATGTGTGCTATTACTGCATTTGAAAACCCTTACGTTGAATAATCATCAAAATGGAAATGCGAAACAACATTTTCTGCTTGTAGCTCTGCCTTCCTTTATGTATAGATCCTGCTGGAATAGATTTTCCGTAGCTTTGGGGAACAGTTCTGTGGTCTATGGTCTTCATTAAAAGTTTTTTTTGGTAGCAAGAAGTGGGAGCTATTTATTTATCTCGTTCGACTCATGTTGCCGCTAGCTTTTCAGTCTTACCGCTGAATTTGTGGCAAAAGTCGAATCGTACCAGCAACCCTTGCACTTCCCGAGGTCGCATGTACCCCTAGCTTGCCGACATATGCAGAGAATCTTCGTATTTCTGGGGTTAAGAGGGTTTCCTGGCACATTTTGGAGTACTAGAAGTACAAAGCACAGTTACATCAGTTCACGCACCTTTGGTCTAAGTTTTAATAAAGTGGGTAAAGGGGTCCAAACTTTGAGCTAAGCATTTTACAAGCCTGATCCCTAGCCAAAGTATCTGAAAACATCTTTGAAGTGCAGCGAAATTCTGACTTGCATTAGCTAGACCTCTAGAAGCCATATGAAGAAGCAGACTTAGTCATGTTATGACTTAATAATAAAAGTAAGGAACAAAAATTGGAGCCGGCACTTAAGGCGCGCGTTTATACTCTGACATACTGCGCACGTGGCACGGTGACGTCACTTTGGGCAAAGCGAGACCCTCTATACTCCAAATGCGTTTGACCGCCGACGCATTCAGCGGCTTCGGCGCACTATGACCGCACTGGTGGAGACTTGGAGCATGTCTCTATTTCGCCCCGAGCGCTCCAGCCACCGCCGGCCGGCCAGACCGGTTCCGCCTATCGTCGGGCCGGCGCTGCTTCGCAAGTCTACGAGAGATGGCGCGTCGAACGTTATGCGCATGCGCTACTCCTGGTGCAGCCGCTGCGCTGCGTCGGAGTAGTTGGACTGTAGGAGGGCCGAATTCTTGCCTGGCGTGGCGTCGCCAGCCTGACGTGACTGACCACCACCAGCGCTCGCCCGTGCGCCGAGGAAGTCATAGTATAAACGCGCCTTTAAATTATGGCTTAAGGTTATGACGTGATAGCGTTAATTGGTTAATGCCCATGTATGCGAAATTGGTGATTTTCTATTCAACATTCATAGTTCCGTGGAAGTTCTCATACCACTCCTGAAGCAGTGGTGCAGCGGTAAAACGATGTACCAATGTCCTAAGATGGCAGATGCTGCCACCAGTGGGGTTAATGTGACCAAGGTTGCTCTTCCCGAGCATCCTCGTGTGGCCAATCAATAATTTACTGCTACCTGCCACTGTGGGCAGTTTGCTCACAACCCGGTGGGCAGGTTGTGATTGTGCCACAAGGTCACATGACCTAGGTGGCCCACCTAGATTGCTTCCCCAAGGATTTTTCGCTCAACGCCGATGCAGATGACGCCGGATTTCCTGCAGAATGGGAGCCTTAACGCTGCCGAATTAAGAACATGCTTCCAAGGTATTTTCTGAGATTGTGCCATTGTGCTAACTGAAATGCAACCACATGTGCTCAATTCAGTAAGCTGCCGCAGTGGCTGAGCGGTTATGGTGCTCAGCTGCTGGCCCGAAAGACGTGGGCTCGATCCCGGCCGCGGTGGTCGAATTTCGATGGAGACGAAATTCTAGAGGCTTGTGTACTGTGCGATGTCATGGCATATTAAAGAACTCCAGGTAGTCGAAATTTCTGGAGCCCTTTACTACGGCGTCCCTCATAGCCCGAGTCGCTTTGGGATTTTAAACACCCATAAACCAAACCAGAAGTCTGTCACTTGGCATTACATTTGTTAATGTACAATATCCAGTAACAGTAACTGACCGAAATATGGTCTGCATTAGGCATGTAATTTTATAATTTAAAACTATTTAATGTAACACTTTAGTGCTAACAGAATTAACAGGTGCTAAAGGTTTTTCAGAGAAATTTTAAAGATATTGCAATGATTTTTTAAAAATATCAGTTGGCCATTGTTAGAAATTTTTGAATTCCAGAAGATTTCAACATCTAACAAAAATAAATTACCAGTTTAGAAGTACGACTTTTCTCGGGAGGTAGTAGGAAAGATTGATATATGGTGACAAAAAAAAAATTCAGCCTTATTGCCCTTATAAGTGCCCTTCTTGGCGCATATAACTTTTTATGCGGTTTGAGATTTTTATTCTGCGAAATTATAAGAGCCAAAACATATTTTAGCATTGCTACCAAGAGAAGAGTTTGCATGTATTTACTGGAAAAATATTCAGATTCCACAAAATTTTAATTTTCATTCTACGGGCATCCAAACATGTGATTTTGCAAAATCACAAAAGCGATGTTTTGCACCTCTTGTGATATATTATTTTTTTCCCACGAAAACGGTTTCATTCAAAGCCAAGGTCCATACCGTTATGTTGACACATTTGCCCATCACATACAAAAACTTAGTTGAAAACAAATTTTCATTGTACCCCGATTACTGTTCTTATCTGAACACACTCGTAGAATAATGTGTGTGTGTACACATGTATGTGTACATTTATATATACATGTATATATAATATATATATACGGACACGTGGGGAATAAAGAGGTCACAACTTTGGACATCTTTATTTAAACAGTTTCACTCGGACCACCGACCGAAGCTGTTAGTAGTTAATCAAAGAGAGCTACAAAGTTGTGACCTCTTTATTCCCTAAGTTCTCCCAGGCACGTCTATCAGTGCAAGCTACTTATATATATGTGTGTGTGCATACGTGTGGAAAATGTGTGTATATGGGCAGGTGCACCTGAGTGGTGGTGGGCTTTTGTGTCTGATGTTTTTTATTCTTGATTGCAGGCAAAACTGCATTCTGGCTGATGAAATGGGCTTAGGGAAGACCATTCAGTCATTGACTTTCATCAATGAGATAGTGAGATATGGTATCAATGGACCATTTCTGGTAATTGCTCCGCTTTCGACTATTGGCAACTGGCAGAGAGAGTTTGAAACCTGGACTGATCTAAATGTGATCACCTACCATGGGTCGTAAGTGTTTGTTCTTGCTCATGAATTTGAAGATGGTTTTTTAATGGTGCATAATTTTGCAGTATCTGTTATTCTACATTAAGATGACAGACTGCTCCTTCGTCTTATATTGAACACCAGTGCGCATTGGCAGTGCACTTAGATGTATGATTGATGGATGAATTATCTGCATCAGGTTTGTGTGTGTGTGTAGTGTGTGACTATTGAAACCTCCCATTTTTAGTGCGAAAGCATTTCTACCCACACTCCCCGGGTTTTAGCAGTGTGTGCCTGTGTATGTGAAGCCTCCTAGTTGCAAGTGCAGCTGGCTGACTGGGTCAGTGGACACCTCAGTTGCACTGTGAGTAGTTTGGGGGAATCCACTTACAAATTCAGGCAGTTATGCGCCTTTTCTCAAAACCAGTGGGAGGTTTAGATGCGGTTGTGTGTGAGGAAAGGAATGGCGCATAACTGGCTCCTTGGGTCAGTGGACGCCTTACTTAGTTTACTTAGTTAATTACTTAGTTTCTGAGTTCTAGTAGGTGAAAATTTTGTAACATACAAGTGATGGCTGTGAAACATTGCATGCGTGCCACAGCCTCACCCGTTCCGCTGCTGCCTGCAAGCTGTTTGCATACGTTCCGTGTATTTACTGGTGTAATTTGCGCACTTTTTTTTCTTTAAATTAAGACTTCAAAAAATGGGGTGCACAAATTACGTGAAGGTTTTGTGAACATGCCCTAAAAAACTACAAAGCCATATATTGCTGCCTATACATCCAACCTTGAACTCTCGCTCCTCGCTGGCCAGAAAGAAGTTTACACCAAATATGACTCATACCCCCTCCTGCCTTGTCCCATGTTACTGTATTTACACGAATCTAGGCCGGCCTCGATTCTAAGCAGACACCCAAGAAGGACAAATTAAAAAGAAAACTTTCCTCGAATGTAAGCCAGCCCAAAAACAATGAAGAATGACAGCAGTAACAGCTGCAAACGGCATTTATTTCCACGAACATGCATCCTCTCAATCATCCTCGTCGTCGTCACTGACTTGTCATGTTCCTACGCCACCACATGAAGAGGAAAGGAGGTCAGAATGGCAGCCAGTGCTGTTGTGTGCTTTTATCGTCGTAAGCTACAGTTAGTCTTCTAGCTTCAGTGCAGTCTTCTGTTGGCATGCGTTGTCATTGTATTTTATTAATACAATAAAACCCTCAACTCTAAGCCAACCTAAGAGTTTCTTATCTTGTGTTTTTAAAAATACTGTCGGCCTAGATTCAAATAAATAAATACGGGTATGAAAATATGAAGACTCCCCCCCCCGGGATGGTATGATGACACATGTGCAGCTTAAAGCAGTAAATGCTCAACGATATAATTGTAGCTCCAGCAGTCACGGGCAAATTAAGGTACGAAAAGGCAATAAGGTGGCGCTCTTGGGTGCAATGCGGCTGACTAGTGGCAAGCTAAACAGCAAACTGCTCGGTAGTTTCGGAGTCCGGTGCACACCAGAGGCTACTGGAGGTTTGCTCTTGCAACTGCTCGTCCGGGACAGCGACCGCCAGCGTCAAAAATCCAAGTAAACGGTGCGCAATTCGTCCCCTTGCCACTTGAAGTTTTCGCAGACAGTGACATGGCTGCCATGTCGACCTTCCCAAGCCTGTCCTGTGCGTACCCGCTTGCATGCTTGTGGTCTGGCGCAGCAGGGAGTGAAAAATATGCGAGCAGTTTTTTTTTTAAAACCCTGCTAAAAATTAGAGGTGCATAAATTACACGAGGGCGCAAATTATGTGAGTAAATATGCTAAGCACTTTCACTTTCTTTGCTGGTGCATTTACGGCCAGTTGTGTAGCATGTTGTGGCACAATGCAGGGACGTGCTGTGGATGTGGTACGTGTTGTTTTGTGATCTGTGAAAGAGCTGGGGCTGCGCCGCACTGTGGTGGCTCGTGATGGTTGTCAACACAATGGTGTTTTGCAAGGTGCAGCATCACCGTGCGTGCATTCTTGTCGATTCTATGTGGGAAGAACAGATTAATTATGTGGAAAGTACGAGATACTATAATTACGAGTGCCATTCGCCATTTTCTTAGATAAGTTTAGCTGCAAGTTCAGATGAACCGAAAACTTCGTAATTGCTGGATGCTCAGGAGGTTATTATAATGTGCTAATGCGAAGTGTGCACTGGTGGAAGACCCTCTTCTTTTAAATCATTGATGTTGCCTGCATTAACGGTTTTATTCTCTTTCATGCTCACCGTGCATCACACCCTGATATTACTGAGCTCGTATAAAGCCGGGTTTGATCACTTAGCAACATAGTATAGTGGGCGATTGGTGTTGCATCTTATAGGAACGAAACAGCGCAACTAAAACAAAGGAGCGCGCGTGTCCGTGTATCTCTTTTTCTGGCCCTTCGTTTTAGTCGCGCTGTTTCATTCCTATAATGGTCACTTAGCTTTCAGAAAAAAGTTCCTTCAGCAGATTTTCAATCTTGATGACAAAGCAGCTCGCTAAACATGCTGACCATAAACCACAAAAGTTCAAAAACACAAAAATCTGTAAGCAGTGCTATGAGCGGAAGAGCAAGCTCAAAACGAAGGTTTTTTTTTTTTTTTGCAATGTCTGCAAAGTTCGTCTGTTTTACCGCTGCCCAGGACTGTTTCCTTGAGTGGCACAAGAGCCGTAGGTAATGCCCCCTTAGCCGTGGGAGCTGGGTGATGACAACTGCTGCCGAAGAACACCACAATTTGAAACATATACGCATGTCAGATTTTCGCTACTGAGAAAAGAGGCAATGTGGCATACTTTGTATATCCAAAAATATTTTTATTGTGGTGTATCTTAATATTCAGGATCTCAGTTTTAAACTGTTTTTAGCAAGTTCACTGTTTTTAGCAAGTTCACAATGAAATTTTTTTTTCATGTCATGTATAATGTTTCAGCAAACAATTTTTATATGTGTTTTTGAAAGAGCGTCTAAATAGCCACATTTTGGTATATGATACAGCAGGAGTGCCTAATTCTCCATTTAACAACAATTTTCCATGACCACTCAGAATTGCCTGCTATTTCGACAATCCCGAAAGTGTTAAGGAGAGCTGAAAAATCACGGATAAATAAATTTGTCAGAAATAGCACTTTTGAAATCTGTGACCCGCTGGACTGAGTATTAGCTGCAAGTACTGCCTGACAAACGTCAACGTAGCCAGAAAGAGCGAGATAATCAATTTTTACTGAGAACATTAGTTGAATAGTCTTGCCCTTAGTGTCCTTTTAAGGAAACTGGACATTAGAAGGACTTGTAGCTGCCGCGGTGGCTCAGTGGTTATGGCGCTCGGCTGCTGAGCCAAAAGACGCGGGTTTGATCCCAGCCGCGGCGGTCGAATTTCGATGGAGGCGAAATTCCATCGAAATTCTAGAGGCCCGTGTACTGTGTGATGTCAGTGCACGTTAAAGAACCCCAGGTGGTTGAAATTTCCGGAGGTCTTCACTACGGCGTCCCCCATAGCCTGAATGGCTTTGGGACGTGAAACCTGCCACAAAAAAAAAGAAAAGGATGTGTGAAAGGTGACATGTAGTTCTACCCCTCATGTAAAGCCCTCAAGGGCCCTTGAGGTATCTATAATAAATATATGCAAAGCTAGATTTTGTCAGTTTTGAAGATTTGTAGAAATGTCGGCAAGGCCTTTGTATGGAAGTGCATTTGTTGAAAATACCTTTGTGCTTTTCTACTCTCACATGAAATTTGCCTGAAGCTATGCGAGTAAAATTCGTTCCGCTGGTACATCTCCCCTTGCAGTGCTGGTTGATGGTTTCTTCTAGTTGAATTTTTTTCAGTAATTTTTTTTCAATATATTTAATAATCGGCCAAGGTGCACATAGGAAAAAGAAAGCAAAGAATGTACGAGGTTCGTTGATGCTGGTAGGACTACTATGTAAAAGCCCAGGTGCTGTGTTGGTAATATGGAGACATGCACTAAATTACTTCAAAAGGCTTTGGCATGTTGAATGCTACCGTGGGCTCTGATGCACTGGGGCCACTACCACTGCATGGAGACTATTCAGAAATTCATATATTGGGAACTATAGTCGGGTGATGTTCTAACAATAATATATTGATGTTGTTTGTGGAAAATTCGACTTGGACAATTTTCGACTTCCTTCAAGCAAGTGTTGCAGTTAATGGAAATGTTGCTAGTGACAGTGGTAGTGATAGGGGTGGGTGGTAGAGAAAACCATGTTCAAAGCCTGTGTCATCCCATTTGGAGAGCTTTTTCTGCAGCTGAAATGCAGAGAGGATCTGGAAGTTTCAAATTCAACAAATCTGTGGTGGTGTATTTACTGAATTCAAAAAATGCTTCAGACCCCATAAAGTGCAGCTTGAGGAGGAAGATGGAAATCCTTGAGTTCTGTTCTGTTTGACATATTTATATGCATGAAACAGGTGTGAAAAGAATTGTCCATTCTCACCCCAGGTCAGCAAGTCGCAACATGATTCAGGAGTACGAAATGTACTACAAGGATGAAAATGGGCAGCGTATTACTGACGTGTTCAAGTTCCAAGTGATGATTACGACATTCGAGATAGTGCTCAGTGACTGCATGGAGCTGCAAGCGCTGCCTTGGCGTGCTTGTGTGATTGATGAGGCCCACAGACTGAAGAACAGAAACTGCAAGCTTCTGGAGGGACTTCGGATGCTTAATCTTGTGAGTCCTTCCATTTTGTTCAGCGTGCGAAGCATGTGCTTTAATAAACACCGTAGGTGCTGGGTCTCTGGCATAATTTGTAGTAAAATATTTGTCATATTGGTCGTCATAATGATATACAAGAAAAATAAAATAGCCCTTTGAGGTGATGTATTGGGGTCCGCCTGACATCGGAGACTGGGTATTCTGGTCATATTTCAGGCAGATCGCGCACCAAGCTCTTTGAGCTCATTTATCCTCCTGGCTCGGTCTTGTTTTTTTTGGTAGCACCATTTTTCAAGGACTTTTCCTACACGCATATTTTTTTCTTTCTTGCTACCAGAGGAAACCATAGAGCCAACAGATGCGAATTGCATTATGGCCACTCATTGCAACATTGTCAGTGGCCCACGTTTTTTAAAAAACTCTCATGAGTTCACTGACACACATTGCTTCAGTGAAGAGGGCAATCATGTCGTTCTGTCGTATGATGCAGGAAGTTTGTCTGGCAACTCCGTTGAAGCTAGATGTTGCAGAAAAGAATGTGTCTCAGTGTAGCACATTTAGTAAATTTTCCGGCCTGCACTCAAGAGAAGACATAGAGCACTTCCATGCAGTCTGGTTAGTGTTCAGGGACTAACAGTTGTATGGGAGGCACAAATAAATGTTTCAATGACTATTATTGCAGCAACACCCTGCTAAGGATTGTTCTCACTGGAACAAACTATCCTGCAGCCAGTCCTTATCTTTATTGCCATTACTCAGTTATGCAGCAAACACGTAAATTTTGTGTAATGACTGGCGCTCCAATAGAAAGCAACCACTTCTTGTGCTGAAGTAGTTTTAAACAAGGGTTTGTTTTCTGAGAGCAGCCTTGAGGGAGTGCTTCTTCCTGAAGTGATTGCCGATCACTGTGCTCAGCAAAGAATTTTGCTTGAGAAAAGCGGTGCACCATATAGGCAAAAATATTAGCCGATGATTATGCATCTTGGTAATGTGATTTTTGAGCGGGGCTGCTGTGGTACTGAATCGTAGGCGACTGCATAGAGAAAACACAGTGCCAAAGTAGTGTTCTGCTGAGCTTTGTTGTGTTCTGCTGAGCTTTGCCTCGGGCGAATGACTAACGCGCTACTCTTCTCTGCTTTTCACACTGCCGCCATTCCCTCCTCCTCCGCTTTCCTCCTCCTGTTGTTTTTGCTACCGCTGTTATCGGAGAGGGCCGGCGGCACTTGGTGCAAGCTCCATAGTTGCCAACCACCCCATAGTGGTGTCATCTCTGTCAAGCAACGCATTCCATATCGGTGACATCGTCTCAGAGCAGATGACAGCACCTGTTGCTCTTCTCTACTCTTCGCGCTGCTGCTGTTCCCTCTTCTTCCGCTTTCCTCCTTATGCTCTCTTCACTATTGCTCTCTTTCCTCCTTCGCTGCGCTCTGCCCTCGTTTACACCAAGGCGGACGGCGACGCTTAATGCAGGAACTGGTTCCTAAGAGCTGTGCTGTAAAGTGTAAAATTTGTATGTGAAAATTTCATAGCTAGCTGGCATTTTTGCCACGAATAAACATAGTCTACAGTCACGTAACTTGGCTTGGCTTCCGTCCCTTGGTGCCTGACATGCATGCAAAAAACGAGCTCACATACGCAAGGCCCCCAAAAAATCGCCCAAATTCAATTACAATGACTGGTTGCATAGTGAAACAGTCTGCTTTAAACAATTGGAGTATGATTAACCCAAAGATATAATGGGTGAAAGAAAATTGGGGGTTGAGGCATGCATGGTTTTGTGTTCATGTATCCCTAAAAGCACTCCAAAGAACCAAAGTGTTCAACCCATGGAGCCCAGTTTGAGTTCCTCTTTTCCAATGGTCCTTTCGATTTCTGTACATTCACTGCTTCAGCCGCTTTCTAGCCAAGGAACAAGGGGCAGTAATGCGAAAATGTATGATGGTTTGCCAAAACGTGTGACTCGTTCATATCTACATAATAAAGCTCGTTCTGCATGACTCCAGTATGTATGCTGAGCCCACATGTCACGAATTTTGGGAGATAACGAATTGAGCTCATTGGAAGAACAATGAGTTCTTGAAGTTTTCACTCTGTGAATAGCTAGCTTAAGTACAGATGGGAGCAGGCGCCTCTAGAGCATTCGTGTGATTTAACACAAAGTCGTAGTGTAGCTGCTTTGTCAGCAGCGTGGTGCTCGTCCCTTTGGCGCTTGCTGCAGTTTAGCACAGGCTTTTCTTTTGTGCATGCTTCAAACTTTCTCTTCCTTGCTGCACAGAAAACTGCTCGAATGCTATAGACAACCCTGCTCTTTTTTGCTCATGTTTGCTATGATTGTTTAGTATTGTTTTCTTGGTACTTCATAAATAATCGAAGGTGCTTTGTAAATTTTTTGAAGTTAAACTTTGTGTCTTTATTACAGGAGCACAGTGTTTTGCTGACTGGGACTCCACTGCAGAACAATGTGGAGGAGTTGTTCAGCCTGCTGAATTTCTTAGAGCCTAGCCGTTTCAGCTCCACTGAGACGTTCATGGAAGAGTTTGGCGACCTGAAGACTGAAGGGCAGGTCGACAAGCTCAAAGCGGTGTGTGCCTCATCGCCATTTGACTTGTGCTGCCATTAAATAGCTTCCCACCAGTAGTGTTAATGTTGATTGCCTTTCTTTTTCCAGTTGTTGAAGCCCATGATGCTACGGCGTCTCAAAGAGGATGTTGAAAAGAGCCTGGCACCTAAGGAAGAAACCATTGTTGAGGTAATGTAATCACTTTTTACTTACTTAATTTTTTTTCTGGCGGGTATCGTAACTTTTTGTAGAGTGACCACTTATGGTAAGGCTGATGTATTATCAGGATTGAACCCTCTACAGTCTTGGACTGATATTTTGGGCTCGGCGGAACCCGAGAAATGGTCCAAATACACTTTGTGAGTCAGTGCCATGTTTTCACCATGTCTGCAAGTATTAGCTTGTATTGAGTCTGAGTCGTCCGTAGTGTACTTGTCTGCTCCACATTTCACGTCTCCGATACTGACACATGTGATGCGGCCGCGGCTTATTTCTGCACTAGTATGCTGCAACACACGCAGCCCGTCGTATGAGGTGAGTGTAGAGTCTGTTCCCGGCCATTCCCTGACCTCTGGTCGTGAACTCGTGAGAAGGAAAGAGGAGAAGCAGCTATGCTCTTACACATTGCTATTGACACATCAGACAACTGTATAGTACATTCCTCTGGTAGTGAATTTATCGAGCTTGTTGATCATTTGAATATCGACTAAAGTGTACATGAACTAAAGGCATGCTCTGTGTATTAGAGGTGCTGCTGTTCTACTACAGTAAAACCCCGCTGTTACGTTTCTCACTACTGCGTTTTCCCGGCTGTTACGTCATTTTCATCCGGTCCCGGCATAGCTCCCATAGGATTCAATGTATTGGGAACCCCGCTGTTGTGTGGTAGCTGTGAAAACGTTCCTGCATGATACGTGGCAACCTGGCGCCCTGAACCCTCCCAGGCAATGCGCACCAACCTCAATTTCGACTTCTGACGAGTCTTGGCCAGACTTGGCTACGGAACTGGCTGCAGGAAGCAGCACGCGAGTTGGAGAGGCCACCACTAGATGGCCATCCCCCCCTCGTGAATGTCGAACCATGGTCGCCATGGTCGAACTTGTAACTGCGATCTTTGCGTGCTTAGATGCCGTCGCGCAAGCAGAAGTCGCTTCCCCTTGAGGAAAAGCTGGACGTACTAAATGCAGTAGAGAACTTGAAGCATTCCTACAGGAAGTGCATCAGGAAGCACTGCCTTGTGCACATTGATCATGGAGAGCAGCCTACAACCATTCCAGTACTTGACGCTATGCACTAAATGGCTTCAGCGTGGACTGCAATAAGTGCGTCAACAGCTTCACGTAGTATGACTTTCGCACGGACGAGGAAGTGGAAACTGCTACGGAAGCTGAAGGGTCGGAAGCAGCCTCTTGTGATCAAGAGCTAACTGAGGCTATGAATGCACTGGGTGCCACAGGAGTGACATACAACGACTATGTCGCCGTGGATGCTGCCGTCGTGACGTCGGAGTGCCAAAGCATCACCGAGATCGTTGCGAACTCGGTCGCAAGTGAAGCCGCTGACTGCGATGACAATGAGGAGCATGAGCTGCATGATTCCGGGGACTTGGCAGATCATAGCTTTGGAGAAGCCGTCACGGCTCTGGACCCCCTCTGCAGGCACATCGCAACTCAAAGTGGTGCTGACAGCAATGTGGCCTTCCAGGCCATTAGAAATGTGTGTGCTTTCTAGCGAGCGAAAGAAACTGCAGTTCACCATTCTTGACTTTTTTAAGTTTTAAAGGGGCTGCGAAACACCACTTGAACGGATGCCGGTTACGCTTCAGATGGATTCTTTATGTCACACAGATGCTGACTCAAAAAGAATTACGAGAATCGATGACTAGGAACGGGAGTTATTCAATGAAGAAATTTCAAAATACAAGCAAGCAAAATGCTGCCCTCAACTCTATTTTCGCGCAGCTTCCCATTCCCATTTCACTCTCCCAACGACGACACTCAGTGCGACCAATACAAACAGCCTATCTTAGCACGTGGCGGAAGTTTGCACTCCATGGTTGCCTGTTCTCCGTAACTCGTTCATGCCAAGGCTGGCAGCGCCGTTTGCGTGGTTACAACAACCATGTGAACGTCCAGCTCACCCAGCGATGCTTCACCGTCACGTCAACGGTGCAGAAGGGAACACTGAGCAGTGACGTTCCCTTACTTATGGATCCGAACTCGAGCCTGAGATACTGCGACGGTGTGACAGCCTGCGCAAGATATCAGACACATTTAGCATGGCGCGTACCGCTACTGCTTACCGCCAACCATCGCCCGTCGCTCCTAGCGCACTGGTTGGCCACGGCGAGCAAGGAGCGCGCGCTGTTGACGGGAACGTGGCGCCGTCTGGCGCCACCGCCCGGAGATCCTCCACAACCTGACGATGCGCACTGCCTGCTAAATGTGAAACGAACGCATCCTTCCTTGGGACCGAAACGAACGCTTATAGAGTGCAATGGCTCGATCGGATCGATTCCGCAAAGCCGCTCTCAGATACATAGCCATTGCCTCTGGTGGCGTGTTTTTGTTTTACTTGATTTACAGTGCTTTTATCTAGGGCAAACAAGTTGGTTTTGTTAATGTAATATAAAACACAAAAACTTGACAAAACGTATCACCAATGTAGGCTTAATGTCTCAGGAGTGAAGGAACAAGACCACTACTACGAACCGACATCAGAGCAGAACTGCGTTACCCGCCGCGGTGGCTCAGTGGTTAGGGCGCTCGACTACTGAACCGGAGTTCCCAGGTTCGAACCCGACCGCGGCGGCTGCGTTTTTATGGAGGAAAAACGCTTAAGGCGCCCGTGTGCTGTGCGATGTCAGTGCACATTAAAGATCCCCAGGTGGTCGAAATTATTCCGGAGCCCTCCACTACGGCACCTCTTCCTTCCTTCTTTCACTCGCTCCTTTATCCCTTCCCCTATGGCGCGGTTCAGGTGTCCAACGATATATCAGACAGATACTGCGCCATTTCCTTTCCCAAAAAAAAACCAATTATTATTATTAAAGATGATTTGTTCTTTAATGATACATAAAGTGCATGCATGTGTGGTGTGCTTTTCACCGCACATGAGTGCCACATTATATTGCCAAAAAAAAAATTAAACAGTAATTCATCTGCAGGAAATAATATTCACTGGAAAAAAAATTGTAAATTGTGTTCTGAAACAAACACTAAAAAAGTCTTCCAAATTTTCAGAAAATAAACAGCGAAAGTCCAACTCCTAGTTATATTCTGAGCACAGTCTAGGTGCATTGGTGTGGTGTGGAGCACTTAAATTTTGCATGCCTGGTTTTTATGTGCAAATTCTGTCATTAAAGGGTCTCTGAAACACCTCCCGAGGAATGCATATCAACTCGCTTAATCACTGCGCTGTGTTGTCGTGAAAACCTGAGCCAAGTAATACACTTCTACACGCAGCAGAGGACCCACAATCGCGTGCGAAAGTTAACGAGCCCTTCCTGGCGACCTTTTCTAGCTCGCACCCTCCTCCGTCGCTCGCATCTGCGTATACATGTTGAGAGGTGGCTACTGGTTAGATTCTTTCAGACGTCAAGCAGCTACCAAGGCCGTGGCCAGTTAGCCGCGTAGCTCCGGCGGCTCAGGAAGCTGCGCCTTCAGAGGTGGGGCCGGCGGAGGAGCGTCAACCTTCCAGCGTGCAAAAAGTGACGAGAGGAAAGGGAAAGGCGCAAAGAAGCTGAAATTGAAATTTTGCCAAAAGATAACTCAGCTTCTGGACAGCACTTTAAAAAATTTCTTGCTGGGTAATATTCGTGAAGCGGCGTGCTTTAACATCTCTGACATACTGCAACTTTATTAGAGCGCCTTTTAGAGCCCCTTCAATTTTCACTCTGCGACAGAGTTCCTGTTCTCCGTTAATTACTGGTGAAAATATTTTTTATAGGTGGAGCTGACTAACATCCAGAAGAAGTACTACCGGGCCATTCTGGAACGCAATTTTGCCTTTTTGACAAAAGGTGGTGTGGGCACTAATGTCCCGAATCTCATGAACACCATGATGGAGCTACGAAAATGCTGCATTCATCCTTATCTTATCAAAGGTTCGTATGGGTGTGGATTTGTTTTTGAGAACCTTGTGTAATGACATAAGCATCTTCCTGTTGGTTGTATGGTTGTGTCTGGCCATTTCCCAAAGAGGTTTTATTTCGGGCATTTGGTTATCAGTTCTGAAAATTATAGGGGTGGAGAAGAAAATTGATTATTTCTTGCGGGAAAAGTTACGTATGAACAATCTTTTTATACTGTTTCATAGTTAGGATATTTGTACAGTGAAAACAACCATTACCACTTGTTTATAAATTTTTTTTTTTTTTTTGTGAGGCGCAATATGCTTTCAGTCCACAAATATGCCTTAGTTGCATCTAGAAAATGTTGGAAGTTTTTATGCGTAACCTTTTCTTGTTTTCATGAATGTTTTACTTACTTTATTATCACCTTCATTCATAACATATCATTACCCATCCTAGGCCTGTCAAGCCTCTGCAGGTACAGTATTGGCACGAATGCAGTGAGAGTTCCTTTTCTTGAATCCTCCTTTTCATAATGCACGTCATATCATATATTCGAATCCAAAGTACGTATATTAGCCCAAACTTCCTCTTTCTAGAAGAACCCCACCACTTTGGGGCACACCAATGTTTACTTCTGAATGCTATGCTGTCTTTTTTTGCGTTTGAGAAAAACTACACGAGGGCATTGAAAACAGCATTATCTGCACTGATTCGTTGAGTATTCTGAAAGTGGTATGCACTATGTATGCAGAGGAACCCTTGATAGGAACCATCATTTATAGTATAAAAAAAGCCACATCAAAAGGCTTAAGGGGAGATGCGAGCTTTAGAACAGGCAAAAATGGTAAAAAAATTGATTTTGAGCATAGCTCACTTTCGGAACGTTTGACCGTTCAAGCACCTATTCTCAAATTATTAACGCTAACTTCGGTCGGGAAATGCGATAAAATATGCTTTCAATATACCACGGCAGCCACGAAATGCCTCCAATGACGATGCACTTCAACAACAGTGTAATTAGCATAGGTCCAGATGGCATGTCTGACTACAGCCCCATTTCAATTGAAACCAAAAAGTGTAGAAAGAAGGTGTTTTAACGACCCATATGAAATATCTAATTAGGCTTTATTTTCCTACATTATGGGAAATAATTAAGGTATACTGAAACTAATTGTATTTTTTAAAACACAAAGAAGAAGAAACACACATACATGCATAATTTTATTACAGTATCTTTAATAATAAAAATGTTCATTTCAAGAACTGCGTCTCCCCTTAAAAGAAGGTCTATGCTGAGTACCAACCATGTCGGTGTAACCGGCAGCGAGAGCGCTGTTGTGTGTGCTGCATAAGCGCAGCAGGGTAATGCCCTAAAATGTCTATAAAGCTTGTCGAGAATAAATTAAGAAACAAATGGTGGACTGAATGGGACATTGAAGTCCACAACAAGCTGCACCTTGTAAGGCCGATCCTGGTCAAATGAAAGCCATATAGACACAATATTTCATTGAAGGGGTTTTCGCTGCCTTCATTTTGGTTGCACAGCTTGCATGCAACTTCTTTGCATTCCTTGCGAGCACCTTGCAACCTAGCAAGGTTGCTCTTGGGAGAAAACTCTTTTGTTTATTTGCACTTTATGTTGATAAGAAATGCAGTATATTAAGCAGTCTAATTATCTTTAACCGTTAAAACCTTTTGGTCTTCGATATGCATATTTATGACCTAGTGTTTGGCATATGGTAGCTTTAACCGCTTGCTCACCATAAGACCGATTCAACACAACACTGTATTTCTGCCACTTGGCCTCTAAGGATTAAAATTAAGTCGCTTCCTTCGGCTGAGTTTATTTAATACAGATTACAGATACCTCAAGTGCCCTTGGGTGAGGGCTTTACATGAGGGTGTTTGTAAATTGCCCGATTTTTTTACCATCTGAGCTATCTCCTCCAAGTCTAGAGTGGTTGGCCTGTGTCCATGTAACTGAAAGGAGAGTTGCCCCTGTTGACCGTGAGTCTGGGGCCTCTTTGTGCAAAACTTTTGCTTGCAGCTGCTGTTTAGTGGGATAGCAAGGAATGGGCACTGTCTCTCTGTGTTTGCTGATGTGAGACACTGGCGTGCAGGAGCGGAGGAGCAGATTCTGCAGGAGTACCGGCTCCAGCACGGTGACTCTTTGGACATGACACTCAATGCTCTGGTGCAAGCATCTGGGAAGCTGGTTTTGCTGGACAAGCTACTTCCTAAGCTTAAAGATGGTGGCCATCGAGTACTGGTTTTTTCGCAGATGGTGCGTTGCCTGGACTTGCTTGAGGACTACCTTGTTCACAAAAGGTCAGCATTTCTTATACGTGTTTGTTGAACGAGCTTTTTTCTTCAGGGACCTGTCTACTATGATGATTTGCCATGCTAATACTGAGTGGTGTCATTATTTGACGACCACTATGGGTGAAAGCTTTCTCAATTTGCTCTGAGTATGACAGTGAGATATCTGTAGCCAGTCTGCCATTGCTGGTTTGATAGTAGTTTTAATTGTGGCTTCCTTTGTTTCAGGTACCCTTATGAGCGGATTGATGGGAGGGTTCGAGGAAATCTTCGCCAGGCTGCCATTGATAGGTTCTGCAAGCCAGGTTTGTGTCATATTTTTGTTCCTCCTGTTTTTGTTTTTTTTAAAGCAGTTATATTGATTGCACATGACTCCTTTCTTGTTTATACATTCGAACCTCAATGTTCCGAACACAAACATAACGAATAATTGGCTGTATTGAACTTTTCCAAATTCTTGTTTACTAATGCATGCAATTTTTGTATCGAATTCTAAATGTGGTTGGAAATAAAATGAACGTACTGGAGTAGAGCGGCAAACTGGCGAGGTGGTGCATCTGCATCTTGAACTGGGGATGCTGCACACTGCGTCCAGTCTACTACTTGTTCTTTTGTCAGTGTCTGTTATTGCAGTACCGCCAGTTCAAGATAAAATGAACATATCGAACTCCTCAGCACTAAATGGTGCCTGCAGACATCAGGCTTTGTCACACTGCACAAGTGGCTAGTGGTGATGAGGTAAATGTTTGCGTCTTGGTTCACGCCTTTATACTGCACATGCCAACAGCGCCACGAAAGAAATAACAGCATGCAGCTTTGGTAGCCAAGTGGTCAACAAGCATTCTTGCACCCACAAACAGTGCCCTGGAAGCAGTGGTATGGATGGCTGTAGCCTTGCAGTAACTATCCTGTGGAGCAGCTGTCCAACTCGTCGGCTGTAACAGAGGTGGTGAAGACAGCAGTACCTTACTTTCTAGAGTTTTGTTTTCCATGTGACACTGCCTGAATGGTGGGAAACCGCCCTAGCTGACACTTAGTCTGCTGCTGCTGTATGCTGGCAGTGGTGTGTAGGGAAGCCAGCCTAACCAATATTTGGTGCTGTTCTTTGTGGCATCTGCAGTCGCTACGAGCCCCTTAAAATTCTTGGAAGATTTTCGAAAAAGGTCTTTTTCTGCTTTTCTGTAATGGTCGCCCAAGTTCCTGTTTTTTGACTTAAGTAAAATGCGTTGCTTTGCATGCGTGTTTGGTGAAATTTTATATTGCATATTCTCGTTGTATTGAGCTATTTCACAATTTTTGATGTGTTCGCTACATTGAGGTTCAACTCCACTACTCTGATGAAGATTTGTGGAATATTATTGCTGTCAAAATTAGGTGGCAAGTGATGTACCGCCATCAGCGCACTTAACATGAACGCTTGATAGTGCATCCTGCACTGCCCCTTAGCACTGTGCACTGAGTCCGAGGCCTTGCTGCACGGTGTGTTTGTTGCAGTTGGAGACAGATCATGCTCTGCTTGCACCTTAACATTGTCTCAGACCCAGCAGATGATGCCCAGCGGCACTTATGTCAGTGGAAGGCATGCACTCGAGCGTTCGTGTTAAGCATGCTGACGGTGGTTCAGCCGCTGACGAATTTTTTTGGACACTCTAGTGACCTTGTAAATGTCCAAAAAATAGTCTGAGAACATAAATTTCACTGAAGAAAGTCACTGTTCTTCAACATTTAATTGCCAGTATGGTGTAGATGGGAGTCAGTTTTACAGGGTCTGCACCAAAATTTCGCGGAATTTTTTAAATAAATTATTTATTCAATATTAGCTTACAATCTTTTCAGAACATTTCAAAGTATTCTCCCCCTGCTTCGATGCACCATTCCTAACGCTTCACATTGAAAGCTCCCTAGGAGCCGTGAATGGAAACCTCCTTCAGTGAGGTCGTCGCAGCTGCTTTTACCGCTTCCAGCGTCCCATGCCGAGTTCCTTTAAGGGGAGATGCGGGTCGAAAACGCGGTTTTTTGCGAAAAAAATTGATTTTTTGTTTTCGCGTGTTTTGTCAAGTTTAGTGTCTCTACTATTATGAAAATAAAAATTAAGGCTGAATTAGAACTCTAACTGGGTCAAAATTGCGTTTAAAGAGCACAGGGTGGCTGTTAAAAGTCCGAAAGTGCGCCGTTTTCTAGCGTCTCGTGGCCGACAACTCGCGGCCGCTCGCCACTGGCAATCGCATGCGGAGCTCAGCCAAGCCTCCTTCTTCCAATAACCATGGTTGCCCGGGCTGCTAGAGTGCAAGAAATAATAATAAAAGGCATGCGCGTGCCGAGTTTTTCGAGAGCTGTGACTGGTTTTTAAATCACGTGGTGCGGATCGGGGATCGCCATTGGCCGCTGCGCACTTGCGTGTGGCGAAGCCTACTTGCTGGGTCCATTCTCTCTCCGAGCTGCGTAGCCAAACGACGTTCATTTTTCAAATTTATATTCGTTATGGATGAAGGCGGCAGTAGCAGGCGTAGTCACCGGCCAGTGAAGCATGCATCCAAGCATAAATTTAGAGGACGGCGACGAAAATTGACGGTGAAGACTCTCCCAACGGCAAGTGAACCCGCGGCCGCGAGGCCTAGCGACAGCGACGCCGTTTCATCCGGCGAGTTCGACGCGGCGTTGGAGTACGTCAGTGCATCGCAAAAGAAGATTGGACTCTTTGACGACAAAGAAAGAGTGCAAGATGAGGAGTCGTCTGTGCTCACGGACCTGACGGCACTGAGCCTTCTTGCGCGCGGTGCGGTTTGTCCGACGTGCCGACGTTCGGAAATGCGCGTCTGCGAATCGGCCGACAAACGCAAAGGACTTGCGTCGTACCTTGAGCTACGCTGCGAGAACAGTGCGTGCCCCGAAAGTGTTCTCTCGGCGACGTACACATCGCGGCGAGTTTCTTCAGGCGGGAAGGCCAGCTCGAGTGTGGCAGGCGACGGACCGAGGGCAAGCAGAGCCTATGACAGCGGGAGCTCGCGCGATGCCTTCGCTGTCAATGTGAAAACTGTTGTGGCAGCGCGCTCGGTGGGGATGGGCTACGAGCAGTTAGTTCGATTTTCTGCAGTTCTTGGCCTGCCAAAGCCAATGCACCACAAATCATTTTCTGCAATCACCCGGAAAGTTCGTGATGCGGCAATGAGTGCCGTGTCCGAAAATCTTGCGCGGTCCAGACAGATCACACACAGTGAAGCAGGCGGCGATGAAATTGCCGTTATGTATTATGGCACATGGCACAAACGAGGCCATAAAAGCCACAATGGAATTGGAACTGTTGTGTCCCTTGACACTGGACTTTGTTTGGACTTTGAAGTCCTGTCCAACTTCTGCCTAGCGTGCAGCAGACACAAGGCCCTGCCAAATGAAGACATTTGGCAAGCTTTTCATGGCCCTGTATGCGAACGAAATGTTGATTGTTCATCCCATGCGATGGAAGCTGAAGCTGCAGTGCGGATATGGCGAAGGAGCCAATCCTACGACACACCATTGCAGTTTAAAAAATTCCTGAGTGATGGTGACTCGAAAGCCTACGCTGCTGTTGTCGAAGCAAATGTTTATGGTGGTGCCATTGAGAAAGAGGACTGCACCAATCATGTGGCGAAGCGCCTTGGGACTGCTCTTCGCAAGCTGAAAGAGCCACTCCCAAGAGGGGAGAAGCTGAAGGAACCTGCCATTCAGAGGTTGACTACTTATTATCAGGTGGCTATCACAAGCAACAGGGGCAGTGTGAAAGGAATGCACCAGGCGATTTGGGCTTCCTACTTTCATTCTTGCTCATCAGATGGTGCGAGCAGCCATAAATATTGCCCAGATGGACCAGCATCCTGGTGCAAGCATAGGCGTGCCGAAGCCTTAGGTGAAGCTGCACCAGCCCACACACCCCTGCTCACAAAAGCCCAGGGGAAAGCTATACTTCCTATATATAAGAGGCTTACCGATGAGAAGCTGCTGGCCCGCTGTGTTCAGGGCAAAACTCAGAATGCAGCGGAGTCACTAAATAGCAAAATATGGCTTCTCTGTCCTAAAACACGGTTTGCTTCGAGGTTTGTGGTGGAGATGGCCACTGCTTTGGCAGTTCTCTGGTTCAACAGAGGGCATTCTAGTTTTGAGCGTGTACTGGAAGAGCTGGGCGTGCTTCCACCTCAAGATTTAGTTGGACTAGGCTCATCAAGAGACAGCATGCGCCAGAAAAAGATGTCTGCCAAACAGACAGCAGAGTCGAGAGCGCGTCGGTGCATGCTGAGAAATAAGTCTCGTGCCGACGACTCTGCGTGCAAGCGCCGTGAGGGAGAAACCTATGGTGCTGGCTCATTTTAGTGGCAGTGGCTGCTGAAGGAACAGTTTGACTCTTTTCTTGTGCAATTTTAATCACATTTCAGGCCTTCTTTTGTAAATAAACTCTAATTCTAACCTTCAAATTCGTTTTTCTCAAAATGCAATTTCTGGCACGTTTTTGACTTTGCCCACCTTGATTTTGGTACCTCTAGTGCTCGGATCTGGATGAAATTTTACCCACATTTTCTCTAAGGTGTGAGGAATACCATTATCTTATTTAAATGTCAATATTATTTATATATATGTCACATATTTCAAGTAAACAGATATAGGGGTTGGGGTTATTGGAGACTTCCCAAGTAAAAATTTTTCATGTGGATATGATATAGTATGTGCTCTTCTTACTTAGTTTTTGGCATTCTATAGTGCATGTGGAAGAATATGAACCATGGGTGGTTCATAATTATGAAAGTTTAATGATGGAAAGAGGGGGGGCAAAAAGGCGTATATTTTGCACTTTGTCATAGCACAGAACAAAAACTATGAAACTTGCAATAAAACTAAATATATATTTGAAACCAGCATAAAAAACTCTATAAGGAGCCAGAGTTTCATTGCTCTAGCTTATGTATTTTAAAAAAAGTGTCTTCGGGTAGCATCTCCCCTTAAGGGATCTTGATCTATGGGAACAAAAAAAAAAATTTGATGATGCCACATCGAGGCTGTACAGTGGCTGTGGCGGCATTGCCAAGCCCATTTTGGCCAGCAACTCTTGAGACAATGAGCACAGTGTGGCTTGACACGTCATAGTGCCAGTTGTCGCGAATTTCTTTTTGGACGCGTCGAACCGTGTTGCGCAGCCGTTTGAGCGCTTCACAGTAAAACTCCTTGTTGACGGTTTGTTCCTGTGGCACAAATTGACTGTGAACCACACCTTTTCTGTCAAAAAACACAATGAGCACTGCCTTGATTGGCAATTTGCTCATCCTTGCTTTTTTCGGTCGAGGAGAGACTGTGATGTGCCACTCGCTGCTCTGACACTTTGATTTGGGGTAGCACTCAGAAATCCACGTCTCGTCCCCTGTGATCACTCTGCCCAAAAATTCTGGGTCCATCTCGTTGCGTTCATGCAATTCCTGGCACTTCAACAAATGCTCTTCCTTCATCTCACTCATCAGGCATTTGGCACCATTTTCGCACAGGCTTTCGTCATTTGAAGATCCTTCCTTAAAATGTGATGAACGATTGTTTTGTTTATTCCACGCTCCTCTGCAATCATCCTGCTGGTCCTTGTCCAAAACTTGACACACTTTTTACAACGATGTCCCGTTTGGGGTGTCGACGGGCTTTCGAGCGGTCGTCGTCATTGACGGACTCCCGACCTTCCTGGAATGTCTTGTGCCTCATGAAAGTTTGGCCTTGTTTAATTGCGTTGTCATCGTAGGCTTTTCGAAGCATTTTGAGTGTCTCTGCCCCGTTTTTACCCAGTTTCACACAAAACTTGATTGCGTAGCGCTGCTCCAAAAGCTGGTCTATTTTTTTTTCTCGGTGAAGATGCTGTAGGTGCCTCTGCGTGGGATGTGACCTGCCCCAACAACTGCCCGCAGGCAACTGAGACTGGTGTGGTTTCGAATCTTAGATCCCCCACTAACTTTTCCACCTGAAGTGCTGCCCCGCCAGGCGACATAGCAGACTACAAAAAATCGCTCCGGGAAGTTTTTGGACAGACCCTGTATGCACATTCTGAAACTGCACTTTACTGCATCTCACCCTGCCTTGTTCGTATAGACAACGGGTGGTGACTGCTTTCATGAGCTCAGCATTCAATAGTTGTACTGCTGGCAGCATGTCGCAGACGAATTCATGGGATGGGAGAAAGTTAACACTTGAAAACAAACCATCCGGTTTGGGAATTGCACATGCCATATGGAGGGCCATAAAAGAAATGAAAATGGTAACAAAGATTGGAAAACACAACTGACAAATGACCGAAGCGTGTGCTCCAGTCACGTTGGTCGTCGTAGTTAGGCCTTGTGGCCGAAGCCAAAAACCGAATCCAACAATACGTTACTGCATACACTCAGTGGTGGCTTGCGTGTAATGAGAGTTGGTTGCCTGTCATCAAATCCCCAGATATTGTCCATTTCGCAATGAAAATTTGGGGCTGTGATGCGTTTTCTAGCGGGTACACGCTCCACGTTTTGAAGAGCACCGCTAGTTTCTTCCACTCACCACTTCTGTGAAGCTGTATGCTGGTAATGCGTATTGCTGCTGCCTCTTTTTGTAATCAGGATGAGAGGACTCTGCACAGATAAGTTGCACGAACTGTGGCTACTACAGTAGAATCTCGATGGTACAAATCTCATCTCAAAACATATTTGCATCATCAAAAACAAACAAACCTGTCTGACAAAGCGCAGGAAATGTATTCACACAGACCTATGTACTTCTGATGAGATACTGTATTTACCCGCATAATTTGCACCCTCGCGTAATTTGCGCACCCTTAACTTATCACCCGGGTTTATAAAAAAATTTTTTACTCTCATATTTTACGCACCGTGCTGCGCTAGACCACCATCATGCATGTGGGCTCTACCCTGTGGCTCTACCCAGTAGCGTTTGGCTATACCGCGTGTTTTTTCGGAAGGCTTTTTGAATCTTTTGTGCACTGGGCGTTCATGGTGGCGTCAGGGGCCGCTGTTACAATCACGGCAGCACCAGCGGCATCACCACTCGGAACGGCTGGCAGCACTTCCAGGGAGGATCGGCAGCTGATAGAAGAGCCGACACTGCTGTTTGTTTGGCTGATGCATGTGACTCGACTGCCGGCTACGCTTTTCTTGGGGGCTCTGACGGCTTGTGTTTGGTTGTTCGGTCGTGTCTTGCGATGGGATATCACAACTACACAGCAAGTTTCAAACTACTTGTCAGCGCCTTATCACGGTGAGGAGTGGCGAAGCCAGCGAGAATAACTGCTTGCGCACAAGTTTGCCCATAGACGACACCCCGCACCGCGATAAGGCGCTGACAAGCAGTTGGTCGACGCTCGCACGGTACTGTTAAAGAATTGTGTGGAGTGATAATTGATTTATTAATTTGCGGTTTCTGTCCCGGACGAAGTTTACGAAAGCAAACTTACGGAATCCGGAACTACCGAACAATTGGCTGGGCCTCAAGCGATGACGCTGTTTTAGCGTCTTATTGAGCTTCATGCATGCACCTTCATGCAATCCCGCAAAGGGGGTGTGGGGGCAACGTGGGGTGCGGGTCTGGGTACTGATGTATATGCAGCAATATACACTATACCTATATTGTGCGTTATGACCTTTGTGGAGATTTTTTAAGTCGCGCTTGCGGAATCCCCGCGTAATTTGCACGCCCCCTTCTTGGAGCCCTAATTTCTGAATAAAGAGTGTGCATATTATGCGCGTAAATACGGTAATATATTTATGGCTGCGTCGCCACGGCTTGCAGTGCATAGCATGCGACTCGCAATTGCTTCTTTGGCGATATGCAGGCCCTTGTGCAGCTGCTCACTTCTGCTTTTAGCAGATACCTGAACCGCACCGTGAGGAAGGGAGGAAGAAGAAAATAAACGATAGAAAAAGAAACAGGTGCTTTAGCGTAGGGCTTCAGAAATTTGCCCTGGTTGTGATACCACACAACTTATAATCGCAACATTGGTGATTTGTGGGCTGTGCACCATCTTGCACTGCTTGTAGGACATATCGCACGGCCAACAATTGTGATGTGATGTACGGGCTTGTGGCGCATCCCATAGTACTGGTTATTGCGGCGTCGGTTATGACAGTCGCACTGCTCACTGTTTGCAGTGTGTGTCGAACACGTGCCGGCGATGTGCAGGTAGGACTTTGTACTTGAGGGTGCGATTGCGGCTCGCACATTCGTAGTGGGGAGCCAAGGAATTTTTATGAATTCGTACCATCCTGAAATTCATATCAATCGTGCTCGTATAGATTCTGCTGTATTCAAGTTTTTGCATTGGACGCCGTCCGAGAGCGGTACAAACTCTCAAACGCGCTCAAAATTTTGGAGAATATGTGCATCGTCATTTAAAAGGCACCCCTTTTGCTTGACCTCCACTTTATTCGAACAAATTTTCGATCCCTCTTTGTGTGGAATTTCGATGGAGGCGAAATTCTAGAGGCCCGTGTGCTGTGCGATGTCAGTGCACGTTAAAGACCCCCCCAGGTGGTTGAAATTTCCGGAGCCCTCCACTACGGCGTCCCTCATAGCCTGAGTCGCTTTGGGACGTTAAACCCCCATAAACCTAACCTAACATGATTCCACTGCACACTTTTTAGGACCGTGGTGCTGTGATGAGTGCAGATGACGTCCGAAAATTCGAGCAGTCAGTTGCGATGGGCTCTCGAGGCATGTTGTGGTACTGCAGAAAAGTCTTCATAGTCAATCATGATCGAAAAATCGGGTCCGAAGTTTCCGTTGGTGACTATATTTGAAAATCTGGGAGAATATGTTTTCATGGAAGGCTAACATTATTGTTTTTTTTTTCTAGACTCTGACCGATTTGTATTCTTGCTGTGCACTCGAGCGGGAGGCCTGGGTATCAACCTCACTGCTGCTGACACTGTCATAATTTTTGACTCCGATTGGAACCCTCAGAATGACCTTCAGGTGTGTTACTGAGACTATTTTTGTTAAGCAGTTGAATTAAGTGATGGTAACAATGAAAGTGGTTATCATGCAATTGCTTCTGGTGTACTTTGCAGGCACAAGCCCGTTGCCATCGAATTGGACAGTCCAAAGCAGTCAAGGTATATCGCCTCATCTGTCGAAATACATATGAACGAGAGATGTTTGACAAAGCCAGCTTGAAGCTTGGTTTGGACAGGGCAGTCTTGCAGTCAATGAACTCCCAAAAGGAAAGTCTTGGGGTAAACCAGCAACTAACCAAGCAAGAAATCGAAGATTTGCTCCGTAAAGGTGCCTATGGTGCCATTATGGATGATGATGGAGAAGGAAACAATTTTTGTGAAGAGGACATTGACCAAATCTTGCTGCGTCGGACACATACCATCACCATTGAGTCGGAAGGGAAAGGCTCTACATTCTCCAAGGCATCCTTTACAGCTTCATCCACACGCAGTGACATAGAAATTGATGACCCAAACTTTTGGGAGAAATGGGCCAAGAAGGCAAACTTGGATGTGGATGAGCTGAAGGGCAGAAATGAGCTAATTTTGCAAGAGCCTCGTAGGCGCACTCAGACTAAGCGTTTTGGTACTGATGACAACATGTTAGACCTGTCAGAGCTGGAGTCTAGTGATGAAGATGATGAGACGGGAGTGCGCACCAGAGGAAGTCGGCGTTCACGTCATCGTGACTCACCAGTGATAGGTGGTCGGGCACGGCGGGGTGGTCGAGCCAGCCGAGGTTTCTCTGAGGATGAGTTTCTGGGTGACATTGCACCTGGAAATTGGACTCGCACCGAGTGCTTTCAAGTGGAGAAAGGCCTGCTCACATTTGGTTGGGGCCGTTGGGAAGAGAGCATAGCTATTGGACTTTGGCGACGACGAGTCACAGCAAAAGACGTTGAGGACATCTCCAGGGTTGTGGTACGTCCATTGGATATTTGAGCATGTCGAGTTAATTACAAGTTAGTAAAGTCGCCTAAGTACAATGTGCTCTCGGATATTTGCAGCTGTTGTACTGCTTGCGGCACTACAAAGGTGATGAGAAGATCAAGGGCTTCATTTGGGATCTGATAGCACCAACTGAAGATGGCGAGACCAGAATCCACAAGAATCACTCGGGTAACGTTTTTTACAAAATTCTTATTTGTGCTGTGTTTTCTGTTGAGATGTTGAGCTTGCTAACGTTTTGATGTACAGGCTTGTCGGCACCTGTGCCAAGGGGACGCAAAGGCAAAAAGCTTAAGAACGGGAAAGGAGAGCCTGATTCGCCTGACATGCTGGCTGATTGGGCTCGGGATGACCAGTACAACCCCGATCTCCTCCTCTGTGATGATGGCTACCGTAAACACTTGCATCGGCATGCCAACAAGTAAGGCTGAACTTTTAATTTGTAATGGTTCTTCATTTGTTCATGCATGTGCATTCTCATTTTCTAGGGTCCTCCTGAGGGTCCGCCTTCTCTACTACCTAAAACATGAGATCATAGGAGAATTGCATCAGCAGGTGTTTGCGGGAGTGCCAGCCAGGTGAGTACGGTGCAGAGAGATGGCTACCACGGGCTTTTCTCCCACAAAACATTGTGATGCAGTTAAACCACGATTTAACTGACGGACACGCCAATGGCACTGCGGTGCTTTAACTAGCTTTGGGCGTCTGCAAATGCGATAAATGCGGCACCCTACCTTTGAGCACAGGCAGCGCGTTGCGTTGGTGTCCGATTATGGACGACATAGCGAGAGTCACGGGCTAGCCTGGCAGACTGCCATGACTGCGCAGACGCTTGTGCCAGCTTAAGTCCAGACAATTCATTCCTTGAACATGACGCTAAGCGTTTATTGCTGAATTTTTAATTGTGTATGGAGTGGCTATTGTTCTGACTCTGTTGCAAATGTCTGCATTGTAGGATTTCCAGTAGTGGAAGTGCTTTGATGTTTATGTGCCGTACTGTGCCAAGAGAGCCACACTGCTATTTTGCAGCGGAACAGTAATTGAGCTCTAAAGTTGAGTAATTTTGCTAAGCAAGGCTTAATTGAATGAAGCTGGCTTGTCTTGAATGAAGAGCGCCAACAGAGTTGGGCAGTGCATGGCAAAAAGAGGCCTGAAAAGCAAGTCGACAAAGTTGGAAAGAGGACTGAGGGATTTTGGCAATGTCTTTCTGGAGAATATGTGCTGGTTTAAGAACATAGTAAACAATGCTTTGACACGGGACACAATGAAACTGCACAACACAGGGCACTGACTAACAAATAAAAGTTTATTCTACATGTTGGGAAATTGTAGTCAAGGATTTGATGAAAATTTGTCTGGTCTGGCATAGAAGTGAAAGAATGTGTCAGACAAAGCAAGTAGGTGCATTTTACGTAGAAAATTTGTGGAAAATGTGCCTGCTTTTTTTGTCCACCTCCTTGTGAACAAGGCAGCCGTACGGGTTCCAAAAAGTCATCATTGCTTGACTTGGTCAGTGGCTGCAAACACATTTTTTCATGTTGGGAAATTGAAAGAGTGAAAGTTTTAGTCTTTGCTTGGCATGAAGGCTTCTTTTGTGTGCGATGCCACCATCAGCAAAAGCAGTGCTGATGGTGGCATCGCACATAAAAGAAACCTTCGTTCCAGGCAAAGACTAAAACTTGGAAGAGGCCAGGAAGCATGGGAGAGCTCCTACGAAGGGATCAAAAGGGCCGCCCCCCCCCCCCCCCCCCCCCTCCCCCTGCCTCTCTTTTCTGCTTCTATGGGCTACCTGGAGTCATATTGTTATGATGCGGGGGGGGGGGGATGATAGGTGACGGGGTTGTTTGCAGTACCTTTCAAAAGTTGCGGACAGGACAAACAGGACAGGGTAGGTCTAATATTGAATGAGGCCGTGTAGCTGAACCACTGTGTTAAAAGAAGTTAAATGCTTGACTGCTGTGCCTAAAGCTATAAGCATGCACGTGTAGCATCGCAGTGACTACTTTCAGATAGTGGGACCGCAGCTTCACTTTACCCATGTTTTTGCCATAAGCGAGTTAACTGTTGCAGGTTTTTTACTAGTATACCACTTTGCCCATGACGTAGTGTTTTGAAAAGGGATGCTGTTTGCGTTGTGCAGGGATATTCCTATTCCACCACCTACGGCTGATGGTGAACCCCCTGCTCCTTGGTGGGATGAAGATGCTGACAAGTCTCTTTTGATAGGTGTTTACAAACATGGTCAGTCTTCACTTACTGCAGTATTTTCCTACAGGAATTGTTATTTTTGCATGGCTTTCACCGTGTATTTTTATCTGCAGGTTATGAAAGGTTTAACCTGATGCGCCAGGATCACACTTTGTGTTTTCTGGCTCGATGTGGCCCTCCTGATGGAGCTGCCCTTCTTGCAGAGATGACGGCGTAAGTGCTCATGAGAGAACCTTCTTTTGCTCTCTATTTGTTTGGGCCTCTGCTGTTCATTGTTTTATATAAAACGTTTTATAAGAGCACCACCATCTTGAGAAGGTGGTGCCATCTAGTGTGTAAACTGGTTATGACCAATGACTCCAGCCTGGAAGTAGGTAGCACAAACTGGCTTCGGAGCTTGTGCATTCAGTTTTGTGCACACTTTGCCGGATCATGAGGCCGGAGGTGCTTCCACCATCGTGCCGGTCATTGACATTAGTAAACTCTACAAGTTATGCGTAATCTCTGTGGTGCAAAGCAGCAGTGGCATACCGCTGGATACAACAATGGTCAAGTGAGCGGTACAGGTTGTGACTCTGGAAATTTTCCGCTCTGATGCTTCAATACAGGAGGTTGTGTAGGTTGCGTGAATGCATCATTCATCATATAGTGCTACATGGCATGGAGGAATGCTACACGGTTACATGTGCGACGTGCGAGCATGCATGTGACAGATAAAAACAAACAAAATAGCATAGGGAAGGCAAGCTGTCAAATGCCTAGTATGAGAGAATAATGCAGTCGCTAATATAAACTTAACTAACCGAGCTGAAATACTTATTTTGTGTCATAGAAATTAATACAAATGCTATTAAAGAAAAATGTTATTCATGTACTCTGAATTAAAGCATATTCGAAACGAGAGTGCTCCCTTCACTCTTCGAGGGAGATGGTCAATCTCCTTCCGTGAAGAAGTGGTCTTAGAACTGTTTTGCTTATTTTTTGTCCAATCCCAATGAAATTTCACCTTGTTCAGTTTTTTGTACTGATTTCTAATCTGAAATACCTTTTCTCTAAATTAGTTCCTAAGATTATTTTAATTAGTCATTCATTAGTACCTCAGTGCAAAAAAAACACCAATAAAAACTTTTAATTCATGGATACATAGTATAGCGAGTGAAGAGTGCAGTAATCACAGCAGTTTTTCCATTTTACCCTCATCAGTAATTTTACAGCACTTGGAATAGCAGCGTTCAAGGCGTCAGTATTATGCATTGATAAACTTCGCAAAATTATAAATTTTTGAAGCGTGATTGAGCAATTGTGCTTCGATTATTGCACACATTGTGCCTTCAGCTTCCCTTAGCAAACAATATGGCATATCTATCTGTCCTAGACATTGAGATATCAACATACTAAGACAGCCGGGCATCGAAAATTTTTATGCCGTTAAATCTTCTGCTCCTGCACAAATTCTGCCCACACGATGATGTGAATTTAATATTATGATCAAAATACAGATTTCCTGAAGGAAAAAATTGGTAGAGTAGGAGAATAATAGCTATAGGCTCCAGAAAACACATTTTTTAGAAAAATTATTTTTGGGTTACTTTTGGTCCAAAAGAGCAGTCCTTCCCTTAAGGTGGGTTCAGACAAGTGGACCGGATCGCGGACGGTCTGCGCTCATCAGCGCGGTTGTCATGACACGTGACCAAGCATCCGCGAGTCGTCCCGGACGTTGAGCATTCACACGAATACAGCGGACAATCCGCGCATACTCTCCCCCAGCGTATTTGCGCTGTTTGCGCGGCTCCCTGGCCACTCTTCGTCGGTCTTTTTTACGTTCATTTCGAAACGTCCGGCGCTTAATTCCAAACAGCGTCTTCAAGAATTCTGCGTAGGGAATAGTAACAAAGTAAAATGAATCGCAAGGGCAAGTTTGAAACCTCGCTTAGCTGAAAGGTATCAGTAAAAAAAATGAAAACACTACGTGCCGACTGTGCATGGGACCGACTCTGGATGTTGCTTATCCGTTTCCGTGGTGATCTTTTGCCACAACCTATTCCTTAGCGCCACGTTGATGTAGTCAGAGTGTTCAATATTCCATATAGGTTTGCAACTCTCAACGAGCGCTAAAAACGTGATGGTCGCTTCGTGACTGAGCGCCTTCTTTCCAACTTCACTCATATTAGCAGAACCAACAAAGCGAAGTGGGCACTCACGCACACGCTTGAACACACAATAATGACAAATTGCAGCAAATACGGAGTGAACAACGCAGTGAACGAAACGTGAAAAGGAGGACACACAATGCTGCCCTCGAGCTGCATATACGGCAAAAAGCACGCCAAAACGAAAGGCGCCAGCATGGAGCAAAGCCGTCTTCATTCCGGGTAGCTATAGCCAGACAAGCGCTCGAGCCAACGTTGACACTCCTAGAAGCAAAATAGAGCAAAAACAATTCTGGTCCACCGCCAAGCCCCCGGACTGAATAAGGTGCTCACCTTTTCCATCCGGTTCGCGGTCTGGCCCCGGAAAAGACCGTGCTGCCCGCTCAAGGTCGCTCAGAGCAGCGACGGTCACTTCATGTGGCACGCGGACAGTGCTGACGCGCCTGGACCATCCGCGATCTGGTCCGCTCGTCTGAACCCACCTTTAAGGAGTGCTGTGGGACACTGTGGGCATCTCCCTGAAGGTAAAGACTAACATGGTTGAAGAGAGTTGAAAGGAGTTCAGTCTTGCCCATGAAACAGGAGTATAAGGTAACAATTTGGACTGTTGGAAGCTAGCGAAGGTAATATTTTTTTACACCTGTTTTAGCTGTGTTATGACTCATTTCTCGATCCGGGCCAGTGTGCATATTGTTCTATTTTTTAGCGCATTTGGTGTGGATAAATTTTTGTGTTCCAAGGGATGGCTCTTTTTTGCATAGCCATATGCGTACATGCCGTATATACTCGTGTAAGGGCCGCACCCCCAACTTGACAGCCAGTAATTCTAAAGAAAAAAAAAAATGTCGGCAAAAAGAATTGTTTCAAGCACACATGATGATGTTTATGGATTTTTATGGCGCAAGGGCATCTATGGCCAAAGAGCGCCATGGCACAAGGTAATTTCGACTTCTCAAGGTGGGGTCAAAGACCTATTTCCCAAGCATTTCGCCCTAAATAAGCAGAGCACCAGACCAGGGGAAAGATTGTACCCATTGTGTCAGCAGTGGGTGCCTGGCGGCACTGGGGGTTGAACCCTGCACCTACCGCATGCGAGGCGGATGGTGCGATCGCCCGCATTATTTGGGTTAAGTTCGAGGCGATATTCCTCCTTGCTGGGAAAATTGTATACCGGGTGTCCCAGCTAACTTGAGCCAAGGGTTAAAAAATTAATTATTAGAGACAGGCGAGTGAAACCAGTTGCATATTGGTGACAGCCATCTTGCACACCAGAGGCAATTTTTTGTTTCACAGTTAATTAATAGTTTTAATTAAGTTTAATGATCTAAATAAATATTGAGGTTAGACAACAAATTGCATTTGAAGAGTTGTCGAGCACCTTCCCCCATTCCATCATTTACGATAAGGAAACCCTCAAATGTCTTTTTTTCCCAGCTCCAAAGAAAGCCCGCGAAGTACAAAATAAACCACGTGGTTTCCCGTCTGCGTCAGCCAGTGTACATGACTGTGCGAGTTGCCGCCGCTGGTGCAGGGCCGTCGAGTCAAGGCTGCAAGTGATTTTGTTTGCTTAAAGCATGCTTGAGAGCAGCACAATCTTGGCGCACAAGTGCATTAGTCACATGGTTTATTTTGTATTCGCAGGCTTTGTTTGGAGCTGGGAAAAAAATTGCACACATGAGGGTTTCCTTATAGGAAGGGATGAAATGGGGGTTTCTGAAGGTGCTCGACAACTCTTCAAATGCAATTTGTTGTCTGAACTCAATATTTATTAATTTAGGTAATTAAACTTATTATTAATGGCGAAACAAAATATTGCCTTTGGTGCGCAAGATGGCTGTTATCAATATGCAACTGGTTTCGCTCACTTGTCTCTAATAATTTATTTTCTAACCCTTGGCTCAAGTTAGGTGGGACACCCGGTATATGCAACTATGTTTTCCCTGCAACTACGTTTTCCCTGCAGGAAAACGTAGTCCCGTAAGGAAGGTTTCAGAATTCAGAGGGAAGGTAACATTTAGTAAGGAAGTTAAGGAAGGTTTCAGAATTTTGGCCTTAGCATGCAACGTTTTGGAGGCTACGCAAGTAGTGCGACTGCAGTAGCATATCACTTGTATATCTGTCTCGAAGCCTTGCGGAGGGTTTTGATGAAAAAATGAAGTGGTAAAGATGACATCCTTGGCATGAACATGGACAAGGAATCATTCACAAGTCAGTCAGGCATTCAGTTAGTGAAACCTCTGATTGTAGTTTTCACTGATGAACTACTTAATGGGTGCTATCGGAGTCTAGTAAATAGGCAGGCCAGTTCTGTATCACTCTTCCACTTGTCACTCATGCTTCTCCACTTCTCGAGGTCTCTGTTAGGGGCAGGACAAAAATGTGGTAAAAGGTGAACTGAAGTGAGGACGTTGAGCCTTGTCCCAACGAATGATGCTCGTTCTGGAATGAATGACGAACTACTTTTCTGCTTATACGTAGTCATTGCTAAGAGGCATGCTAGCTTTGGTAGCAGTATGCACTGTGTATAAAACAGAGTACAGTTGAGCCCACTTATAGTGGCCGCAGTTATAAGGCATGCTCGCTTACTACGAATGAGGATCTAGCTGCCGTAAAAATATCTATTCGCTTGGCACTGTGCCTCAGATACAATGATTGACCGTGACAGCTTAACTCTTATTATATAACAAGTGAATGAGAAGGCGCCGCAAATTAGGCCTCACTGTTGAAGAACACACGCTTCCCGCCAGCACGGACATCGAGAAGTGTTTCTTATATCTTCGGTGACACTCGTGCCCCTTTCCAGAACAGTGTAGTTACCCCCCAGAAAAAAGGAATAAAAAGTCAGCATTGAAACCACCGTACAGGTGTGCTACCAACGGGCTGCAGTGTCACTTGGCGCATGCATGTGTGCCAGTCGGTCTAAAGTAAAAGAAGCATGGTGCACGTGAAAGAGGGACAGCATTGAAAACTGCACGCGGTCAGTGATCAACCAGTGGCAGCTATCGGAGAACTTTGACAGTCGCATGGTAGGCCTTGCTGGCCCAGCCAGTCGTGTGATGTGCGTTCTCCAATCAGTTCTCAACTCCTGCTCTGCTGCCAGGAAGAAGCAGCACACATACAACAGGCAGTGAAATTGATACGTTCTGTGCTCAAGTGTGTTGCACTAGCTTCATCCCTGCATCCGTGCAACTTTGATGAGAGTCTGAGACTCATCGGCCAACCTACCGCCAAGTGCCGTGAATGTTCGAGTTGTAATTACCGTAATATCCCGAGTCATTGCCCACCCCTAGGTCGTATATCTTTGTACTGTGATATGCAGCGCTGACAGATACGTCGCAATTCGATGGCTGAACGACCCCTGGATAATGATGCCGGACCCAGTTGCAGTTGTGTACAACAGGTGGCGCTTTCTTTCGAAAGAAATCTACATTCTCTTTTGGACACTGGCTGATCGCAGTCACTGCTTTGAATTGCGCTCTTGGAGCTGTCCTCTCGCGATACAACCAGTGGCTTTTGTGGACAGTAAAACATTCTTTTATGAGTCTTGCGAGCAATATAACATCCAGGGATTGAAGTTAAGTGTGTCTCTTGTCAAGCCACGCTAGATGCAAACTAAAAAATGCATATTTTCTCACTTTTTCTAACTTTTTGTTTGTTCCCTGAGACATGGCCACCCCACTTTTACTATGAATTTCAGGTGGTGGGGGGTGGGCGATGACTCTGGATATTATGGTATAGTCCAGTCCACTTATAACGATACTGAGAAAAACTGGAAAATCCGATCATTATAACCGATTATGGTTGTATTTGGACCGGCAAAAAAACAAACAAAAAGAACCCCCCATGCATGTAGGTATTACCCCATGTATGTAGCTACCACCATGCCACAGGTGCTCCAGTCAGGGGCGCACAGCGTCTTGGCACTCTGCCAGGATTGCCAAGTGAGCCACCCTCACCGATGTTATCAGTGTACATCATCATGGCGTGCTTCCAAGGGCTGCGCTGTGGCCAGCGCGGCAGCGTTGCCCGCCAGGGACCAAGCAGCTCCTCCCTCCAGCAATTGTGACGATGATACCACACGGTTCCAAGGCCGTAGGCAATGCTCCCTCGCAGATTTCACCACGTCAATCCATTTGAGGAGTTTTTACGTCGTTTGTTTCAAAGTATTTTATTTTTATCAAATGTTCAGACAAATTTTGGTGGTTAACAACACCATCTGGGGGACCAGAATCCTATTTCGCCTATAATTGTATCGTTATGTGTGGTTTATTTTTACATAGGGACAATGCGAGAATTGATAAATCTAAAGAATTTGATCGTTATAAGGGATTGTTATATCTGGTATCGTTATAAGTGGATTACACTGTAGTAATATTGCGTTTCTTAACTCAGCTCGTTGGCAAACAGGATTTCGGCAAGAGCCACATGAACTCTGGATAGCTTGAAAAGAGCTTTTCAGGACATGCATAAAGAAGCAGACATGCATGCGGACCTTTTCATTAAATAAACATCACTTTTGCCTGACTCTGCATTTTTAGCTGTAAGTCCACTTACTATGAACTTCGAATACAACGAACGCAATAACCGTGACTGTCAAGTCTGTTATAAGTGGGCTCGACTGTATAAAAAATTGCTAGGGCTATTCTTCTCCACACTGGAGCCACAGCTTGGCACCTCATGCAATGGATGGCACCATTATTTGATTGCATCATTATGTTGTGACTGTGCTTGATGTGTAATTAATACTGAAAGTCTAGTGCAGTGGCATGCATTTCTGATAGAAATGCTCTAGCTTGAAGGGAAACAATTCATATTCTGCCCTGAATCATTTTTATACTGAATGTGTCAGTAGCTGTAAAGTTTTATATATCACATTTTGTGATTAACACAGTAGGTGTTTGTATTTAGGAACCCTGAAGACCTGGAAGACAAGCGCGAAGAAGGCAAGAAAGACCTTGATGAAGAGGATCCTGTGTCTCCTGAGCCATCGACATCTTCAGAGGCCAAACCTCCTTCGGAGCCTTCCGAACAGGCGGTCCCCTCAACAGGTGAACAGCCTGTGCCTGCAGCTGGTGGGCCCATTGTACCTGCATCCCAGGTGCCAGGTAAGGAGCACCCACGTGCATGGTAGTTCATGGCCATAAATGGGCTGGCCACCTGGATGTATGATGACCTAAGCTCCGAAAAATTCTGCGGGGGAAACGCCATTGGATAAGAGCATATTGCTTTAAGAATCTGAGGGTATTCAAACAAATGTATACGCAATAAACAGGGGCCTTTGCTTTTCGTCTCTGCAGAGATGCGGCCAATGCAGCCATGAATTCAAAGTGCGATATTCTGCTCATTAAAATTAAAACAAATGTTATTGCGACAACTTCGAGAATATTTAGACATCGCACAAGCCGTAAAAACAGGTTATTAAAAAAAATCTATAGCAATAACGCAAAGTTTACTATGCGCTTATATAACCCTTTTTAAGGCCACAGTCTTCGGCGACTCTTTTTCTTTCTTGCGTGCCTTTTGTGGCGCAAGCATGGCACTGGCACTGCATTGTGCACTCCACGAAATAAAACGCAACTTTGCGTACTACGGATCCTTTCACTCAGGCCGGCGCTGCCACTGCGTTCTCTGGGCCAAGAAACAAGGCAAGACTCTGCACAACTAAACTGCCGCCAACGCTTCTTTGTCGAAGCCATGGGCGAGCTACATGTGGTGGCTCGCGAGGAAAGGCGACGGCGCGGTGCGAATCATAAAACGGATAGCTACACCTTTGCGTCGGTCTTAGAAAAGAGGGAGAAGAAAAGTCAACACTCAATAGTCCGCAAATGGCCTTTCTCTTCGGTCATTGGCGGCTGGGAATCCGTTCACGGTGCTTTTCCTGCCCTTGCCCACTCAAGTTCCTGTGGCATAGTTTCCAGGGGTGGTTTATTTTTATGTGCGTGATTAAGCGGAGAACGTTCTACCACAGCTATTTACTAATAAGGAGCCATATTTAAAAGGCCTGTAATCCATAGTTTTTTAATGTACATTGCACACAATAGCTTTAAATAAAATGCCTTGGTGAAATTTTTTTAACCAAGCTTTGCTTCTGTCTGTTCTTTAATTTTAGCTGGGCCCTTTTCTGCTGAGAAGAATATTTTGTGAAGTTTTCTTTCATTTTGATGTATTTTGATGTGCCAGTTAAGCAGGACATTTTTAAGGCATCTGCGCAAACTTGGAGCCGTGGGCCTGGCCTGGGCTCGGGCTTTAAACAGCAGGTCCGGGCCGGAAAAATCAGGCCCGTGCAGTACTCTGCTCTAGAGTAATTGAATTCGAATATGGGATTCTTGAAAAATCGAAATTTTCGCATTTTTTTATCATTGCAAGACTTGCATCTTCTCTTAATTGCATGAATATATTGGCAGAGAGTTCTCATAACCGATGACATTCTTAGTTTTTCTCTGAAGGCATGCCATCTTGTAAAATTACATGAAGTATAAAAAGTGACAGTATTTGTCACTGCAACTCATTAAACTAATTGCAAATTATTATTTATACATGGCCTATACAGAAAAAGTTGGAATGTCATCAAGTGCCTCAGTTCTCTCTGAAGAAAATGGTACAAAAGTTAATGATAAAAGCTGCCGCGGTGGCTCGGTGGTTATGGCGCTCGGCTGCTGACCCGAACTGCGCGGATTTCATCTCAGCCGGGGCGGTCGCATTTCGAGGCAAAATGCGAGAGGCCTGCGTACTATGCGATGTCAGTGCACGTTAAAGAACCCCAGGTGGTCGAAATTTCCAGCGCCCTTCACTATGGAGTTCCTCATAGCCGGATTCGCTTTGGGATTTTAAAGGGAGAGCCTGCTCTTGAAAACCAAATTTCATGCAAAACAATTCATTGAGGACTTATGCAACTGTTATGCAAGTATTTTGTGAAGAGGTTTGAAGAAAATTTGCTGCGGGAAACTTGCTCAAGTATATGCTGTTGGGTTCTCTTGACACCAAGGAATGCAATAAGGGTAAAATTATCATCCTGGCTATCATACAACTTGAGTTATAGGGTGTTGAAGCTGCCACTTCAGAAACAAATGCACTCTTTTCTTTGCATTTCTGAAGCGACAACTTTTAAAGCCCTATAACTTATGCTTTGAATCGCCGTCACCTGCCACACTCTGTGAAGAAAATCGCTCTTCACGCATGGCATAGGTTGAGCACATGAGCACAAGCTTTACACTGAGCCCGTACTCCTTGCCTTGGTCCTTAGGTGGGGTTGCCACTTTCTCGCTGCACTTCGGGCAGGGTATGATTTCAGAGAAATGATTCATTTGTTTCCATTCTGCTATCATATGTGTTGAACAGCTTGAACTTTCGCTCTGTTGCCGACTGCAATGCCATGTGCACCTTTCTTCTGCTGGCATTACCTGCCTGCTCTCTTTTCCTGATAAGGTGGCTGTCAAAAAGCCTAATAGCAATGTTATCACTGTCATGGTTATGTCGGGGCTGCCGCATGTATATTTTGATGCAAAAAAGTTACTGCAGGTGCCTCTAAATCTGCTTATTGCTTGGCTGTGTATATATTGAGCGAGCATAATGTGGCTAGCTGGGCAAGGTGATGTGTGCTCCCAAGTGTTGCGCTCACTGGATTTACTGCTGAGCTTTTTGACTTTCCCATCCTTTACTTAGGGAAGTGCAGTACTGTGAGTTGAAGCTGAAGGGGGTCTGAAACACATGCTATCAGTATTCTTCCCCAACAGACTCCTTATTTTGACATAGAGGTTGCTACTTTGTGTCTCTATATTGGTAAAAATTGAACTTAAACTTTTTCGTTATTGTTTTCATTGTGTCTTACAGGTGAACTGGGCACCTTGGAATTTCCAACTCCCTCAGACTTGAATACACGCCTTCGCCGCATCATTACCATGTACCAAAGGAACCACAAAAAGAGGGAACTGATCAACGCTCAACGAGCAAGGGTGTGTATTGTATTTTTTTCTCTTCGGTTCTCGCTTTGTTCTGAATTGTGCTCCTCGGATATTGTGCTCACTCTCGGGTCACATTCATCTGCCTGGCAGAAGTGAATGGCACTGTTTATTTGAATTGCGTATTGGATGTTCAAAAACGACAAAGCTAGTTTTGGGGTTGACTAGGTGCTCAGTTTTCTGCAAAAGTTTATGGGACGCGTGTGTCTGAAAAAAAAAAATATTTCCACTCAGTCACGTAAGTGAATCAACTGAAATGCCTTCAGGTATGAAGGCATGTGCATGCTATACCTGCTGGTATCGATACCAGACAACTGGATCATGTGGTAGTGTTACAGTAGATTTGTTTCTGAACATATGCATCCTATGAACCAGGCCATAGCCTCCTATATTTTCCATGCCTGGTCATCGGCACCAAGATCAATGGATGCCGACCGTTGCACTTTTTGTCAAGGCTGTGAGCGCTGCTTCTCGGCGATCGGCAAAAGTTAGGTGTGCGGCGATGAGTGAGGCGCTCGCAGTGGACAATACCTAAAAACTCGTTCATTGGCCATGATGAGGTGCTCACATCGCAGACAACCCGCTCGCAGCTGACAGGTGGAAGTGCGCGCAAACCAGCAGCACTCGCCTGCCCATTGCTGCGTAGTGAAGCCCTCCTGACCTCATCGCACTTTGCTTGCAAGGAGCGGTGATAGCCTTGATTTTGCTTGAGCGACCGCTTTTGATCTGATGCCCAGGCATGGAAAATATAGGAGGCTATGATCGGGCATTCTCTATCTTATTCTCCGGGAACCACAGTGGCTTTTAAAAGGCGCTGTGAAGCCCTGTGTGTCTTGGCTTCAGTCTTTTCCTGCCTTACACCCGTGGAGAAAAAGAGTATGGAGATGCATGGCCAGTAAAGAAATGCCTCAATTCAATTAGCAATGCCTGACTGTGCAGCGAAACAGTCCAGTGCAAGTGATTAGCTCCAAAGTGAAGTGACAAAAGTTAAAGGTGGATGTGTAGGCATGCAAGGGCTTAGGTGCTCAGGGATTTCAAAAAGCACTCCAAGGCCCTGGAGGGTTCTGCAGAACCCAATTTTAAAACCCCTGTTTAAACTCTTGTCTGGGAACTGTACGTAGATATAGCCAGAAGGTGCAAGTAGCAGTTGTGCGGCTGTGGCTGTGGCTATAGTCAGTGACAGCCTAAAAATGCAGAAGCAGCTTTACCTGTGAGCAGTTTTATAACCTCAAGGTCCTTCTTTGCTGACATTTAGGGGAATTAAGTCTTGCAGGCACTAAAAGCATTGCCATGAAATGTTTTTATGCCTCTTTCATTGTAGGCATGCACACCTAACATACAACTTCACACTCACTTTGTGAGTATGCAGTTGTTGAAAATTGTTGAGAGCTGGTAACAGTAAACATTTTCTCTTCATGTAAAAAAATTCGAAACGTGAGAAAAAAATTATTTCAGCTGTCTTTTTTTTTATGGTAACATTTGCTTTCACCTCAGCTAACTTATTGGAGAGGCTGTTCTTGTAAGCTCTGTGTACATTTTTAGGTTTTTAAGAGATGTGCACATTTTCTGTGAACTGTATAAGCTTCAAAGCACTAAACACAACATTTTTAAGAGATGCACACATTTTCAGGGAACTGTATATCTCAAACGCATTCTATCCACATAAGACGTGCATATATAACCTTTTGTTTAGTGCATTAATATCTTCCATTGCTAATGAGCTGTAAAACTGAACATAACTAGCTCTTGCTGCTGGGACTTGGGCAGCATAGGAAATTTTAAAAAAAATTGCCTGTGCTTGTATCGAATAGGTGCTTAGCTCAAATAGTCACTCTTTAAAACGTTAAAGGAGACTGAACACTGAATTTTATGGACCCAATTTTTTTCGCCACAACGGAAAGCTTACCATCTGAGGTGCTGGATTCCACAACGGTTTTGTTGGAAACGCTGTATAAAATTTTGCAAGGAATTTTTAAGTCAGTGCATATGCCCGTTTTTATATATATCGATGCTGGAAACCATGATCGGCGAATTGTATAAAAAAAAGAACAGCAGTATCAAAAACTAATACAAATCTCTCCCACTAGACAGTAATCAGATATCTTTAATATAGAGTAGCATCCGTTTTAGTTTTCACACAAAAGGTGTAACGGCACAAACGCCTTGCCGACAAAAGCTCTAGTAGACTGTGATTACCGCTCCTTGAGAGGAGGAAATGACTTTATTGTACAGAATGGGAGGGGAATAGGGAGGAGGCCAGGCCAGGGGATGCTAGGTTTTGGGACCCAGTGGGTGACAACCTTTGCCAACCATTCCCCTAGCCTGGCTTGTTTATCATAGTCTACACTCCATAATGCTTTCTCCCGCTCTTCTGGTGAGGGGGCTAGTCTCATGAGCTCTTTTGGGGGCGTGTTACAGTTGCATCTCCACAGGATGTGTTCCTGCCCTGCTTGAGCCCGTCCACAGTATTTACATTTTTGATACGCTCTCATACTTGAGGATGGCTACTAGCCTCCTAGGAGTAAGCACGCTTCTCATCTGAGTTCTTCTCAGTGTTATCGCTAGCTGGCTGCTCAGTCTGTTACATGAAGGTGAGCAGATTTTTCTCGCTTCCCTTTGCTGATGGAGGCGATCCCCATAGCTCAATGTCGTTCCGTGTAGGTCCGTTGGATGAGGCTGCCCTTCCTCCCTCTCGAGCTGCGAGGTAGGCAGCTTCGTTGCCAGGGTTTCTCTCGTGGGTAGGGACCCAAAGAAGTTTGATATGCGTTTCTGGTTCCTTCAGTTATTTTGCTGCACTCCATCTTATTTGGCCCAGTCTGAAGCTTTTTACTGCTGACATCGAGTCCAATGTCATGAATTTCGTTTCGTCAGTAGTGGCTGCGCTTGCAGTAGCGGCTTCTTCAGCCTCCACTATAGATTTTGCTTGTATTTCTTCAGTCCTGAGAGTGCTTCCTCTTCCAACCACGACCGCTTGTGCATACGTGTATTTGCTTATGGGCGAAGCGTCACCATATGCTGCTGCCTTGTCCTCCAGAGCTTTCCTGAAAGACTCTGCGCATGCATGTCTTCGTTCCTTGTTGTTCCTTGGAAGTGGTGGAATTATTATTTTATTTCTGATTTCTACTGTAATTCTGACTCTTCTGGTGAGCCCTGTGTGCGGGGGAAGATTCATCATCTTAAGTGGCTCGTGGCCCTGTGTTGTGCATGACAGCCTCCACCACTGTGCAGCTCTTTTCACTTCTATGATTTTGGTGGTAGTATTCAGAATTCCCAGTTGCATCAGTTCCTTATTGCTCAACCATGTAGGCAGCCCAGTGGCTACTCTGTACGCTGAGCATAGCAGCATGTCGATTTTGCTCGAGAAAGGGGCTTGTACAGTCGCCGACCAATTTTTCGTACTCGAAGGGACCTGGAAGATGGTCCGAATAATCGAACAGTCCGATAAATCCCTAAAGTACAAAAAAATCCCTTTATTGAGATGAAATCGGCTTTAAAAAGTAGCTGATTTTACCTTGCGGAAAATTTCTCTTGCTGGCAACGATTTGTGCCTGCATTTGCGCCAAAGTTGTGCTTTCACTGTACTTTCACAGCAAGGTCACAGCCTTTATTTAGTTAAATACTTCCCGCGCTTCTTTGACGGATCCAGCGGCACCGGCTGGGTAATGTTGTCCACAACCCGAGTGTGCACCACAGCGCTCGTCAAACACGCAAAGACAAGGCCCTTTTGCACTTGCGCCCCTTGTTCCGAGCTTATTCTTGTTCTGCGGGCTGCTGATGCCTCCAGTACTGAAGGTGGCTGTTCTGCCCTTGAGGGAGGCATTGATATATGTGTCGCCTGGGATCCGGCATTTATTTCCAATAGGTTTCTTAAGATTGCCTCATGTTTTACAGTATCGAACACCTTCTGCACATTGAGTTCCAATATTGTTCTCACTGTCCCCTGGGATTCCGATGTCTATCATGTCCCCCTTTAGCATACACATGATGTCCTGCGTGGATACAGCTTGTCGGAATCTGAAATGGGTTGGTGGAATCAGTTGGTATTCCTGTACACGTGCGACGAGGCGAATAAGGATAACGTGTTCTAATACCTTGCCCTAGCATGATGCAAGTGAAGTCTGGCAGAGATTTTCCAATTCCAGTTTTTTTCCAGGCTTTGGGATGCATACAATTTCTGCCTTTTTTTTTTTTCATGTTTTTGGTGTTCCTCCTGTTTCCCAAATCTGGTTGAAAAGTGCGGTTAGACTTTAATCGACCTCTCGTCGAGGTCTCGTAGCATTTTATTCGTTATGCCGCCTTTTCCTGCTGCTGAGGTCGTTTTCAGGTCTGGAAGTGCAGCCCTCACCTTGGCCTCGCTTACCTTGGCATCGATTTTTCTCATTTACTTCACCTGCATATTATACCGCATATGCCATATCATCCCTCGCCGTATTGAAATGGCGAGTTCCTTTATGATCGCTTTGTCTGAAGCTGGATGCGTTCCAGTTACTTCGTTTACCCACTTGGCAGTCACCTCTTTAGTGCTTTGTGGGTCTAGCAGGTGTCTGAACAATAGCCATGGATTTATTTTTAGCCTAGTTGGCCATTTATTCTCCTTCCAAGAAATTCAAAACATTGTGGTGCTTTTAGTTATACAAGCTAAAAGCTCATGGTCGACGCTGGGAATGGAGCGTTGCTTTTCATCGAAGGGTGCACTGGAGAGAGCGTGGACTGTAATAAAAATGTCCACTCCTGAAAGAAAAAGCACTGTGCACTTAAAACAAATAAGCGATAATTCATGTGGTGGGCTATACTGATAATGGCGAGTTTCAGCACAAGATAATTTTTTATGTGATTTTCAGTGCCAAATTAAAATGATAAATCCTTGTTTCGTTGATATTGCAGTGCTCAGCTTACAGTATAAATCTCTTTTCATTTCTGCCATAATCTCTCAACTTGTTTTGGTCAGTGGTTGGTCCATTTAAGCATTTCATGCATATACAGTTCAACCTTGGTATAGTGAAATTGACGTAGTTTAGGTTATTTTTCATCACATGCAACTTATTGTTGCTTGCAATTTTTGCATGTGCAGTTTTCACGTGAGGATACAGCCTTCCCGAAGGAAGGTCGTATTCTATTAAAGCTCATCCGTAATTACAGTTGACCCCGCTTATAACGAACATGAGTGTCACGCGGCGTCCGTTCGTTATATCCCGAAGTTCGTAGCAATTGGACCACAGGTTTAAAGACAGTTGCTTGTCAAAACACAAAATTTTTTCTTTGCGAAAAAGTCCGTGATGGACTTCTGTTTTTGCAGCACAGATCTGGTGAGGGAAGTTTCCAGTTTATTTAAAGCAGAAGCGTGCTCTTTTGTCAAGGCCCTTACCATAGACAAGTTGTCTGAGGCTCTCTAGTAGCCCATTGCTACAGGCGCGCTTATGGGTGCTGGCTCCGAAGTGTCATCCTCATTCGATTCCTCCACGTCACTCTCATCCCGCATTTCAGAAACAATGCTCTAGTTCGTGCACGGTTCCGCGGTGTCGGTGTCGTCATCGACAGCAATAAAATCATTCCAACCAATGTCATGACCCCCATGTCGGAGTCGATGACGCGCTGGCACAAATTGCCGCCGGGCTGGTCATCTTCCGAAGCATCAGGCTCGGCATCAGACACTGTGTTGACGAAGCTGGCCTTGCGGAAGCAGTTCCGCTTGCCAGTGGCTGTCACCTCCGCCCAGGCCGCTTTCATCATCTCTACCGCTGAATACAATGGAAGTGAGCACGGTCTTCCCGTCCGCCATCCCGAATTACAACCAGGACCCGAGATTTGAACGAAGCCAACGAAACGTCCGCACTACAACAAGGGTGACAAAAGCGCGCGATGGGGTAGACATGCAATGCACACAGGCGGCGATCAAGCTAAAGATACAGGCGCACAGCGCCAGCGGAGAGACCAATGAGGGGCGTCCGTGAGCATCAGTGCAGCCACCTCTTGGCTCCCACGGAAGGCCTGCTTCACGGAGCGTGGCCTCCGCGTCGGCACCGTTGGCGGCGCGGTTGATCGCAGAGGCCACTCGTGGATTTGCAAGAGAGTGAGGAGAAAGGAGCGGAGTTGCGAGGAGGTGTGGGAAGGCGATCTTGGAAGGTGCATCGGCGGGGAAAGTGTAGCTCACTTGAGAGCAACACGAAACGGTGCAAGCAGTTCGCCTGCGATGAGGCTCGGGAAAACATACGGTGCACGGATTTTCATTTAGAGTGAACTTTTTTTCGGGGGGCGGCCAGCGTGGGGTGCGGGTCCGGGGGCTGACGTATACGCAGCAACATACACTGTACCTATGTTGCGCGTTATGACCTTTGTGGAGTTTTGTAAGTCGCGCTCGCGAAATCCCCGCGTAATTTGCGCACCCCCTTCTTCGAGCCCTAATTTCTGAAAAAGTGTGCTAATTATGCGTGTAAATATGGTAATTGATTAATTAACAAGCTTTTAGTACAGCATTAGAGATCCCTCCCATTTCTGATGTGAGCGAAATCTGGTATGGCATAGTCTCAGAACCCCTGGACATACCACTTGATTTTGCTTCCCCCCCCCCACACACACACACACACACACCGACTCATCTCCCAAATTTTCACATGGGCATGTTGGCAGGTATGCTGATGAGGAAGTCCTCAGTTACATAAATGAGCCATTAACTGAGTATGGGGGAAAAGAAAAAATCTTCGGAGTTTCCCTGTAGTGAGTCACGACTATACTCTATTAGCATCAATAAGCAGCCTTTGAAATTAGCTGCGATGTTGAAAAGTAGCATGCATTACAGGTGTACCTGACATGTTTACACAATCCTGTAAAGTCGCTGTTAGGGGTTGGCACTGCAAATTGTTTTTTTTTTTTCCTCAAAATGTGTGCGCAACAATCACTGAGATGGCACTTTTTTGTGGCACATGCAGCTTAGTATATCTTGCATAATCTCTGGTACGAGAGGTTGCTTGGAGAGAGGTGTCAGCAAGTAAAAACTCCTAGAGGTGATGTCATTCTGGCGTGGCAAAATAATACTGATTTCCTTTGAAGAGCACATCCTGCCAAAGGTTTGGTTTGTCACTGACTATAGCTCAAATATTTGGTTTCAATTTAAGTGTCTTATGCCCTGGAGCTGAATTGTGGAGACAAGCCTTCACATTTTTTTTTTTTTTCATTCTGAAAATTATTACAGGGAGGTTTGTAGCCGTGTCGCCCAAAGTTGCACCTTGAAATGATAAATGGAAGACTGTTCATGCACTGATTATTGATTGAAGTGGCTTGTGTAATTGCCTGGCTTACTACTCCACACCTTATCACCGATTCAGGATGTAACTAGTGCTTTCAGGCTACTAGTGTGCACCTTCCTTGGAACATAAATCTGGTATACAATAAACCCGAATTTCATCATAGGCAACTTAAGTAATCTTTCTAGTTAGTTTCTTGTGGTCCTTATCGAAGTTTTTTTTATTAAAGGAAAGAAAAAACAATATTCAAAACACACTGGTGGCACCCAAAGGGTGTGCTCGGGGGAACTGGGGTAGTCTTCTCTTTTCGCTCACTTCAAGCAAAGTACAATGAAAGCAACATCGCCTTGCTTGGAGGGGCATCAGACCATTGCATTCCAATTGCGCCTGGTCATCGTCGTCCTAAACCTTGTGTGGTTAAACTCTAGACCTAAAATGGGAAAACAGGTGAAAGAGACCTGTGTTAATGAATAGAAGTTTTTGGGTGCAAACAGAAAGCAGTCTTCTCAGCAACAGCATTGTAGAATGAATGAACTGCCTTCGCCTCTTCTATCCTGTCTGCACATCTTTCTTTACATCTAAGCAAAATATACTCCTTTTGATAACAAGAAACATCTGTCTACTTCAGTGTCTGAAGTCGTTGTGCAATGTTCGTGTGCATATGCCACATGACTATAACTATCTTAAGGTCCTTCTGCTTGTGGCGAGGTACCTCCTATAATAATTTTTTTTGCCATTCTAATCGTTTTGAATTCTCATAATTGGGGCTTAGTGTAGTTTTTATCTTCTGTGGACCTAACTTTCAAGTGCTGTGGGATGTGTAACGTAACCATTTTAATAACTATAATTTGCTTTCAGGATTAGTATCAGGGGAAGGAGGCAGGTGGCATATTTTTTGATATTGAGAGTTGTGTAGGGGTCTTTGTGTCTTGTTAAGTAGCTTTCAGTTAGTAATGTTGTAAGAAGTTTTCTCTCAAAGGCTAGTTTTTTTTTTAAAGCTGAAGTGATTGGATGTTTACTACTTTAAAATATTTTATGCACTTTGTTTTTTGTTGCAGCTAAGGGAAGCTGCTTAATGTGTTAACATGAAATGTTGAGTAGACATCATTGATTAAAGCAAATTGGTGGGTCATTAAGTATTTCCTGTGAATTTACGGGTGCATTCTTGGTTAGTCATGACTGATTTCAGTACTGTTATATTGCTGTTGGTTTTATGTTCCAATCCTGCTGGGTGATAAAGCTTGAGGATTCGGCAGCACCCAGCTGGAAGCCATGGTCAGGCAAGATAGGAGACATAGTTTGTGTTGTGCAGTACATTTTATTGGTCTTTTTTATCTACATTTTAGTGTCCTTGTTTGCATGTCAGTAAATTAAGTAAATGTAGGTCGCTGAGAGTGCAGTTATGGTAATCACTTGTTCCTCCAAGGCGAGTGTGGTCCAGAGCTTAATCGTGTGACATTTAACAGGATGCGGTTTGAGTGAGTGCATTGCAAACATGGCCTCTGGTGAATCATTAAACGCTTTTCTTGGTTGTGCCTTCCTTTCAGAACACAGCCTACCAGGTAGGATGCCATTTGAATTTTGGCAAGCTCTTTGTTGTCTTTGCAGCTTGTAGAAAAGCTTTTGCCATCCCCACTGAGTGGCGTCCCTCCCAGTTGTTGTGCAGTCCTAGCCTTGTGGCGTCGGTGCTGTTGTGGCCCCTTGTTTCAATTACCCTAGCTGCCTATAAGCAGCTATTCCCTGTCCCCATGCTTGGCTCGTGTCGTTGCTCCCCGTCCTGCCTATTCTGCTGCTGTCCCTGCTATTGCTATAGGCAGTTGTCCTTGCTTCTTTTCACGTTTGGCTCGCTTGGAAAGAGGCTTTCTGTAGAAACCTTCATCTGAGCTACCGTTGAAGCTTTTAGGCATACCCCATGGTCATTTACATAGGAGGTTGGCATGATCAGCTGTTTATACTGATCGTGTTGCAGTTTGGAATCTAATGTTTCGTCGCAGTGATTCTCGTGAACTGTGGTAGCTTACTACCTTTGATTTTTTTTTGCAGGTCCTTGAGAGCCTGCATTAGCTAGAAAGTAACAAATCTCTAATGTTTATGTTGGTTGATATCAGGTTAACTGGTCTGGGTGCCTACAGAAAAGTTGAAAAGCATGTGTCATCAGTTATTTTGGAAAACAGGGTTGTTTCAGTTTATCCATTCAGTTACTACTCGTATTAGTTTGCTTTCAGGGCCTACTGCAGAAACAGAGAATATTTAACAGAGTTACAGCTTATTGACAGGAAGCTCTATTTTCATTGCAACCGGCTCTTCTCTGAGACTGGTGAATTGCACAATGCCGTGGGCTTTGTCTCATTTTCCACGGTGAATTTGCTGCCAGTTCTTGAGTTATAAGAGCTACTGCATTTTGCATTCATGAGATGTAACCTTGCCATTGTGTGTTTAGTGCTGTGTTTTTAATTGAAAAGGTAGGCTACAGGTTGGAGTTCGTTATAGGCCTGGTTTGTTGTGATTGCCACTCTGTTCTAGCTTCTTTCTTTGGCTTGAAATTTGACTGATGTGATTTGAGATGCTGGTAAACATTTTCAGAAAAGAGAAAAAAAAGACTATGAGGGGCTGTCTAAGTGCATATTTTCCAGGGTTGCAGATTTTTGGGTAGTTTCTATTGCCTAGTGCTTGTTTCATGCATATGTTTGGCTCCTGTTGTGCTGCTGTCTGTTGACCTAGGCATCCTCTTAACATGTGGAAAATAGTGCATGAGACATCCTTTATTCCCCACCTTTCCTACCATTCCATGTTGTCCTCTGTTATGCATGGTTGTGCAGACATTTTTGTTGAGTTACTTGATAGTGGTCAGTTGCATCTTTCACTTTCTTTCCTTTTTTTAATTGATACTATTATAGTGTACAGAATACTAGAAAAATATTAGTGTTTGCTTTATGCTTATTATTGCTTTCGGGCACATAGCTTGGGCTGTTGCACATGTTCTTAAAGGTTTGTTTTTCTTGTTTTTACAGCGCTATGGTTTTACTTCACTGTAGCATGCAGACTATTGCTGTTTTGTGAACAGACGATACCTGTGATGGCCTTCAGTAATAATATATCTGTAATGCTAAGGAACGTTTTGAAAACAGCTCTTGGTTAGATGATGGATTTGCGGCCTTTACTGACGCTCACTAGTTGGCTGATATATTAGTTGTATCATTTGAATAATCACAAAAGTTTTAAACCATGCTTTGTTCTCCTGTGCACTGCAGTGTTCATGGATTGTGAGTAGAGCTTAGGTAGAAATGGGAGGCAGGTGATAAGAGTACTTTTTTATCTTTGCAGGTGAAAAAACTTAGTTTTGCAGGCTGGACCAAAATGTATTGTAACGTATGAGATTATAATTTATTACAACTGAGTTTCATAAGAACCCCAATGTGAAGAGTGAGGCATTATATATACTTTGTACATCCCATTTTCTCACAATTTAACGCTTGTGTCTCCACTGAAGGAAATGCTATATGCAGTAACTGTATCGCAAAATTAAGAATATGGTATTTAATTTATGGAATGAAGCTTTTGCTGCATCTTTTTACCCAACATATCTTGACACTGTTCCGTGTAGAATGTAGGAGTTGTTCTTCTGTGTTTTCAGGCATGCCAGTAAATAAGGCTGCAGAAACACGACACACTGTTATTGTCATGTACATTACTGAAGCTTTCTGAAACTGCCCACAATCAAGGGTAATTTGTTTTGAAAATAATGATTCTGTAATGTTCGAAAGCCTCGGAGAAAGATTGGTCGTTGGTTATTTACTTTAAAATACCATCCGAAAAAGGTGCAAGCCGTGAATTGTGTAGCATTTTCCTTCATTTTTTTTTTTTTTTGTGGCTAGTTACTGCTTAACACGTCGTTTTGACAAATTTGTGTGGAAAACTTTTTTTTATGAGAGGAATTAACTCTTAGACCTGGCACTGTATTGGCATGATAGAGAAATTCTTTTAAGAAAAGCTATGTCTGAGGATCTTTTGAGGTTGCATGGAATTCTTTCAGGAAGCCTCATGTTGAATTGTGTATTATTATTGAATTGTGTAGCACTTGTACTCCTGCTCTGTGGCTGCTGTGTTTTTGTCCTAACGTATACCACGTACCCCGTGAAAGAAGACATCTTTGCGACATTGAAAGATCACCAGCCTAATCTTCATCAAGATGGTTTGTTCTTGAAGGGCTATATGTCAGGAATTTTATATCACCGTCTTTTATGCCTTTATTGGTTTTATTGTTTGAATTGTCTCAAGGTTAATGATATGAACTTTCTTTTTGTTGCAGATTATAACCGCTTTACAGGTGGAGGGTTTTAACTTTGTAAATGTATGCATTTTATCTATACTGCCATACCTCTCTTTCTGCAGCTCTACTGTGATGCTGTCTTGCAGCCTTTGTTTCATGTTCATCCCCAACATTTTAATGGAACAGTTGACAGAGAACACATTTTGACCCTTTTTCCTATGAACTGAATGCTGTTTTTCAGTTTTCTTTTGCCTTTAGCTTCAAAAAAAAAAAAGGTGTAAGCAAAGACACATGTCAATCACAGTTGAGCCTTCTTATAGCTACTCATTGCACGCAGGGTTCATATGACTGGTATTGAAAGCTTGGGAAAGGAAATGCAAGAACTAGTTTCTTGTATTTCATGGTAGTCATGGCCAGTTATTTATTAATTAATCATATATTATTTTCGTTTGTATTACTGAAATGCAGTAGAGCCCACTTATAACGAACGCTTGCTTAATATGAACAAAGGCGATGTAACCCTCACAGTTTGCGTTAGGGCAGTGGAGCCGAATCTTAAATGGAACAAATATACATGGTCACAAAATTTGATTACAGTGAACATGCAGGCACCAGGAACTCGCTCTCCGGGGCACGCTGCGCGGTCTTCATCGTGGTCCTACACGAACATCGATCACTATCACCTCTGATTCTGTTCACTTAACTGTGGGGCTTGCCCACTTCAGGAAACTACCTTGTGCCTTAGAAGAGTGGCACTCTTGTGGTTGTCAGCAGTGTCTATCTTCCTCTTCAAATGCAGGACCCTAGAAATTTTTTATTGGCGGGCCATACAAAATAGATTTTATCATGCCTGAACTTAACTAAGGGAGGAGGCGCGATCTTACCCTGCACTGAAGCGTTCATCAGTTGCATCAGTTATCGCCTGCGCCGCATGCATTGACCACTGATTAGAGGCCAGATTCAGTGTTACAAACTGAAAAAGCTCAGCGCCTACTTCGTCAGATCTGAGCGCTTATATCACTCCTATTCAAGAACAGTTGGGTAGTTGCACCTCGTGTACAGCAGCGCTGCATAGGAGCTTCCCAAAAAGCCCTTTCTCGTGTAATGCGTCTGTGCCAAGCTCACCAAGTGCCTCTGTGCTTTATTTTGCCCAGCTTCAGTGGTGTGGAACATTTCCTGTGTGCGAAAGCCACTTCCGCCGCTGCACCCTCATGTATCGTTGGCATGGTCTTCTGTGAAAAAATTGTCATCAGTGTGAACTCAACAAAGAGGGAGTCCTTACAATATGCATCGTAGGCTCAGAAATGACCACATTTGTGGGTAAAAATTTCGTGCCTCTCTGATATATGCCCTTTACTTGAGAGCGGCCTTTCATCGTGTGATGCACTAGGCCTTAACGCATGGTGCCGATCGCCCCGCTGATAGCGACGTGTGAAAATGTGCCATCTGGCTCGAGAACTTGGCCAGGGTGATGGTGATTCGCGGATACCTTGTAGACAGCGAACCACGAAAGTCTGTCCTGCGGTTGTCATCTGTATTATACAGTTGCTTAATGGGCGAGTGAGGGCTAAATGAGGGCAGAAGAAAGAACACAGGACGAGCGCTGACTCACTTACTGGTAGGAAAAAAGGCGAGTGTAAAGGAAGAGCAGGCAAACAATCATGGAACAAAACAAAACGCGTGTTGCTACGTGAGGTCAAGGAACATGACTTCCCTATAATGAAGACAGATAGATGGCTTGCTGACGCAGGATCTTGGTTTTTTTTTTTTTTCCTCATGTGGTGTGTGTTTATTGGGGTATTTGAGCAAAATGTCACTGCTGTAATGAAGGAAAACAAGATTTGCAGTCTCGGCAGTGGTCAGCTAAATTAATCAACCTAGTTGAATGTAATGAATCCTGATGTTCTTTTAGACATGTACTAATGCGCCGCTTTGTCTGACCAATGTATATTTGTCTTCAGGACAGAGGATCCGCTACCGCCTCGGAGCATGGCAAAAACTTCATTCCGTGCTTTATCCCGCAGGTTACTTGGAAGCTCTAGGGGCTTTTTGACTTTTTTTTTTCACAAGTGCACACAACCTATTAAATTTCCTTTGTGCAAAAAAAAAAAAAAAAATCGCCTCTACATCATACCTCTTGGCTACATTTTTGGGACCATGTGGATGGCAGTGTAGATAAGGAAGAACTGTGAACATTCTTTTTTTTTTTTTCCTTTGTCTGGAGGAGACATTGAAGGCATAGCTTGTAGTTTTCGTACTATTTTGTTGCAACTCGAAAGGATATCGTCCACGTATCATGCATCCCTAAGTCTGCTAGCTTGTTCACAAAAGCTGTGTTCAATCGTATGATGACAGGATTTGACTAAGCTGAAAACAGATGAAACTACAGTTCTGGTTTTCGCAGTTTTGTTTGGAATGGTGGGATTTGTAATTTAACAACAGTTTTTCCACCCTAGGTGAATACTTCCAACAGATGTTTGATTTTGGTTTTATGGGATTTAGCGTCCCAAAGCAACTCGGGCTATGAGGGACGCTGTAGTGGAGGGCTCCGATAATTTTGACCACATCGCACGGTACACGGGCCTCTATCATTTCGCCTCCATCAAAATGCGACCACCGTGGCCGGGATTGAACCCGCGTCTTTCGGGTCAGCAGCTGAGCGCCATAACCACTGAGCCCAACAGATGTATTCCTTTTCTAGTTTCATGCTCAAGTCTAAGAACTATAGCTGGTCACAAACCATGACCTCTGTAGTAAACTGCAAACCAATCGTATTTTGTTGTGTGCACTTGTGGAAAAAAAAGTGGAAAAACCAGTAGAGCCTCAAGTCACCTGCGGGATAAACATTTTTCCCATGCTCTGAAGGGGTGGTGGACAAATATACATTGGCCAGACCGGGCGGTGCATTAATACATGTCTGAAAAAACATCAGGATTCATTATATTCAACTAAGTCTGCTAATTTAGCTGACCATTGCCGAGATTGCAAGGCTTGTTTTTCTTCATTTTGTTCAAACACCCTGTCCGGTTAACAAGGGAGATCATTGAAGCTTACCACATGAAGAAAAAACCCAAGATTCTTCGTCAGCAAGCCCTCTATCTGTCTTCATGATAGAGAAGTCATGTTCCTTGACCCCACGTAGCAACACGCGCGGTTTGTTTTGTATCATTGTTTGCCTGTGCTTCCTTTATATATATGCCTTGTTTCCCATCAGTAAAGTTCATTTGCGAGTTAGTGCTTGTGCTGTGTTCTTCCATCCCTATCTTTTGCGCTGCTACCCTCATGGATCTGTATTATGACCAGTCACCTTGATGCGAACATCTGGACATAAAGAACAAGCGGTGTGTGACAGTCATGTTTGTTATAAATGGGCTCACTGTATTGTTCTGGCCATGGTAAGCTTATATATTGTTGGTATCACCTATTGGCCAAGTTACTACCCTGAGGTAAACGAGCAACTAAAGATATTTTCTTACCGTGGATTGTGGCTTTTTTTTTAAGTTACAGAATGAAATATCGCCTTTATGTGATGAAAGTTGGATACCTTGGATTCTTGTTCTGAGAGCAGTCCAAAATTGTGTTTTTTTTTTTTAGCATCATACAAGTTCAGTGGCCAAACCATGTGATAATAGTGGTTTTTGTAATTGAAAAGTTGCATATGTTCTAAGTTTGCACTATATACTGCAGACTTTGTCATTCCCATTTTTGCCAGAGTTTGATGGTTAATGTAGCATTTCCGTTACATTATTATAAAGCAAATCAGTCACTTCACATAGTAATTCAGTTCAGTAATACGAACACAAAAAGGTTAAATTTGTCATCCTTTTTTTTTTTTTGAAAATCTAATTGTCATGATTTTATGGCAGTCGGCAGACCATGCTAAAGCATGCTTTCACATCGTGAGTTATGCATGCTGACATGTATGGCACATTCATATATTATATATATAGGCAGCACTTTGGACATGATATTCTAGAACAAGTTGCGGCAGCACTGTTTTTTCTGCAAACATTGTGAAAAGAATTTTTTCTTTCCTCTAAACCAATTTTTATTTCAAACATAATTTGAAATGTCAGATGAAAAACAAGTTCAAGGCATATGACACATAGCACTTATATTTTCCCCCATATAAATGTATTTTTCATATGAACGGTTGTGTTAAAGGCCTAATGTAGTCGTTATAAGTGGGCACAACTGTCTTGAGAGCATGCAGTGGTGGCATCCTTTGAATATGTAATGTTGTAGTTCTTGGGTGATTTGTACTGTCATTGTCGAATGAAATGCGAACAAGACAAGCGAACCATGAGCAGCAAAATGAAGATTTAGTTGAGGGAGATAGGATACTGGCCGATTTGATTTTCACTTCAGTGGTGCAAAGATAGCTACGTGGAAATGTTTATGGAGCCCACCTGTGTACCTTCCATGTGTTCATTTTAGTTATTGTTTGTCTTTTGTTCGGATAGTACATATTTTTCCATGCTATCAGATGTATTAGATGCCATGTGAGTTTGTTCTGAAGGTTCGAGGAAGCACACGTATAGCATTCTCCATAGCAGTCAGTCTTATGCTAATGTGCATCGATACCGTATATGTTCTGGTAACCTTGAGAGGAAGAAATGTTTTGGATTTTTAGCATATTCTTACTTCTAAGCTTAGTTATCATATCACAAGTCTAGCTTTTCTTGAATTTTTTTGTTAAATTATACATTTCTTTTCTTCTTTAATAACTTGAAACAAAAAATGGTGCTAGCAAAATTGTTGCCAGTGACACTTATGCCAGGCTGTGTTGAAATTGGCTCTAGGGATGCTACCTTTGCATGTTTTCACTGCATATATTCGATACAAATGAAATTATTTTTTTCTGAAATTAGCTCTCTTATTCTTATCAGTGGCTTTCTTTAGCTGTCATTCTTTTATTGGTAAGTCAAACTTTTATTCACTGAACATATTTTTATTTCTTAGCTAATCTTCCCTTTTGCTGTGCGCTTTCTTTCCAGCTTGCAGTTTGCTTTTGGGTGTTGTTGTGCAATAGCTTGCTTATGTGTGTACTAGTATCATCTTTAGGACTGAATTTAATCCTGCATTTCCTGTCTTGCAGCGAATGGAAAGAAGAGAGAAGTTTGAGGCTGCCATTCGTGAAAGAGAGATACGGAGGCTTGAAACTCAACAGAGGTGAGAACATTAGAAATCTGTATCATTAGTTTGGAGAAATTTGAGATCGAAAGTTTGCATTGCTCTAGATCTGCGTAGGATCTGTTATAGTAAGAATCAATATGTTATGTTTTTTTTTGTTTACTTGCTCTTGTGGGGCTAGAAGAGTTTTTGTTAAGCAATGTGTATTGGTTTTTAGCAAGTACATCTTACCAAGATTTCTTTTCTTTTCTTTCTTTTTTTTGTATAAGTAAGTAAGGCATGATTGCCACACTGCTAAGCGTAGCAGAGTATCTCCATAAGGAAGTCCACTCTGGCTGCAATGAATTCCACTAGATATGCTACCAAGTTAGAGTAGGCCTAACAGTGCCTGCTTTTCTGCCAGTTTAGGAAGAGCTACTCAGCTGATTTTGCATGGATAGAAAATGCACTGGCTGCTATACTTTGCACCTATGATGCGCTGATGTGTTTGCATCAGCACTAGATTATATTCTGTGCCAGGTGGTGGTAGATAAAAGATGGGTGATGCCCGTTTCGCTTCTTTCCCTCTTCTCAATACCTATATACTGTCAAACTCAAATGTAACAAACTTGGATAGAGTGAATTATGCTTTATATCGAACACTCAAAAATTCTTCTAGTATTATGCATGTAGGATGTATTTTTTATAATGAATTACACATTGGATATATATGCGAGGTGCAGTCTCCAGTGCCACCGGGTACCCACTGGTGATGCACTGCATACAAGCTTTCCCCTGGCCTGGTGCCTGGTTTGTTTAGGGCGAAATGCTTGGGAAATAGGTCTTCGACGCCACCTTGAGAAGACGAAAGCACCTTGTGCCATGGCGCTTTGGCCCCAGATGCCCTTGCACCTTAAAAATTCACAATCATCATCACATTGGATATGATGAACTCTGAGCGCCCACGATTGATCACCATACACCTGCCAAAGCGTTGCTGCGTCGACTCTAGGTAGTCTCCGAGTGACCATGCTGCTGGGCTGTGCTTCGATGAAATCTGTCAAATGCAGGAAGAGTGGGAGCAGCCCTTTAAAATCCGTGCCGTCGGCCAGTCTCGCTTTGCCGCGCTCCTATTCGGCAGCCGCCTACCATGTGATGAAGTATAGGCAAGCAACTTTGGACCTATCGTGCTGGCTTTGAGACAAGGCGACAGTCCTGCAGCCTGTGGACGCTATGAGACATAGCCCTACACGCTTTCTCTGTTCATGTTTGTGAGTCATGCTGCTGCTCTGCTCTCTGGACTCTGGCTGTGTTTGGGTTGCTGTGCACTTGCTTTCTGGTGCTTCATCCTGCAAGGCGACAAAACAGCAGCCCGCCATGCCACTTTCTGACAAACTTGAGAGTACCGTAAAAACATGAATATAATACGGAGCCGCATATAATACGAGGTGTAATTTGAGGTTAGCAAATAAGTAGGAAAAAAAAGTTTGCATCCTTATGTAACATGAGTGAGGAAAGCTCAATGAAAGCCTTTGTGTGCACTGCATTTCGCGCTTAAGTGATCATTGTCATTGGATGTAGTTTTCCTTGTCAGATAAACCTTTCCATAGAAACTCGCCTTCGATACCGTCAAGTACGTTCGATGTCCCCCATTTCTTGAAAGCGTGCCCAATGAGCTCCTTGGAAATTCTGGCACAATTAAGCATGCAGATTCTAACTACAGAGCATGGCTGGAGGGGTTTTTAAGCGGTCCGGTGGCAGTAACTGCAGGCTCCTTATCCAGTTCATGTAGCACTGCTTGACGCTCAACCAACGCCTTTGGCTGCTAAGATTACCATGCACACTCGCATATGACCCAGCTGACTAGCCTGATATGCGGCAGTGTGAACTGCCATTCTTTAGTCCTTTAGTTTCAGATTGTGGCATGACAGGCACTGCGGATGTTATTAGAAGTCATTTCTTGCGCTATTTTCCGCTTGCCCGGGAAATTGGCCACCAGCACGAGCGAGATGGCTAGGTACTTGCTGTTGGGCTAGTTGGTTCATCACAAAGTTGAATGGCGCAAGGGAACGAACACAGGAAGGCACAGAGAGACGTTCTTTCTGTCTCTGTGTCTTCCTGTGTTCGTTCCCTTGCGCCATTCAACTTTGAGATGGCTAAACAGTTCCCTGTTCAAATTTATGCAAATTAACCATTTCCTTTTTTTTTTTTGTATGCCCAAGGCTTCATGCATAATGACGGGAACCGACACCCCGGTGCAGGGCGCATATTGTGCGTACTATCTGCGGCCTAATCTAAACTACATTAAACCTTGCGAGTAGGTCTATTTTCAGATTGTAATTTTAGTAAAAAACCGTAGACTTATACGCGGCAGTATGTGGTACTCTCCTTTTAAAAGCAGCTGAGCTCTGCTTTTGCGGTCCCGACATCATGCTAGGTACGATTGTACTGCGTCAGATAGCGTGGGCATCACGAGATCAGCATGGTGAAATAATCTAAATCGTAACAACAAATTGACACCACCGCTAGGTAGTGCTTTTTCTCGCAGGATAACAAAACTGGAAGAGCAGATTTGGGTTGAAAATTGTTCATATTTGCGTTTAATACAACGCGGAAATTTGACATGCTAAAACCTGGAAAAAAAACCTCTTATTATGCATGGACATTTACAGTATTTGCTGTGTGGAAAAAAAAGTGATTTTGCAGCGCGTTTCAAGATTCGCAGGGGTATGCAAAATACCATTTTGAAAAACAAGTTCGCGATCATAGACAATACACAAGAACACCCAAATGCTGGCAGCCGTCGCCTCCACAAGCAGGTTTACAAGGAATTGAGAAAGTCTTGTACCAGTGGTTCTTGGATGTCTGCCCACGAAATCTGCCTGTCTCGGACCTCATGCTGCAGTAGAAGGCATAAGATTTCACCTGCATTTTGGGCATTAAGTGGTTTATGGCGGGTAGTGGTTGGTTCCAGAGATTTAAGGGCCACTACTTCATAGACGAAAAAGTGGTTGCAGGTGAGAGCCATGCAGTCAATACAGAAGGCACCAAGAAGTGGGCACCAGGTATGTGGCGTGCTGTGAGGTAGAGGTACGAACTGAGCAGCATTTACAGCATGGATGAAACTGCCTTGTTTTGGCAGTTGCTGCTGAGGAGGACCTTGGCACTCAAAAATAAGAAGTGCTACCACAGGAAAATGAACAAGGCCTGTATGACAGTCATCTTCATAGCTGTAATTGTTTGTCATTGGCAAGTTCAAGTCGCCCGTGTGCTTGCAACGATGCACATCACTCCGAATGAAACTCCGGATGAGCAGGGTGTTTGAGGCTTGGCTGCGTGATTGGGACGAGGAGCTTGTAACAAGCGGGTGCAAGATTTCTTTCCTCTTGGATAACTGTTCAGCACACCATTGCGGCATCTCGCTCGTAAACATTGAGCTTTGATTCCATCCACCAAACGCAACAGCGCATTTACAGCCACTTGATTAAGGCATCATCCATACATTGTTGAGCAGCTCTTAGTGAAACTCCTGGTTGATGACGAGCTAATTTGTTTGCCGCAGTCGAAATGATCAGTCGTGCTCGGCAAGACGTGACTCGATACACAATCCAGAACTGCTTCTATCATGCTGGACTGTCTTGGGGATGTGGAAGCTGCGAGTGCAGTCCGTACAGTGCAGGATGACAGTGACATTGTCATGTGGTGGCAAGAACTCACCAATGTTCCAGTTGCTTTCCAATATTTTTTGGGGATGACGTAGCTGTGACAGTGAGCCTGTCAAACTTGGAAATTGTTTCCAGTGTGGTAGTGTTTGGTGCCACTGAGAAACCGCCGGTAGAAGATGGTCACCCTTGCTCGATGCTTCACGAAGCCCTTTCTGCTATCGATGTGCTGCGAATATACTGCTCAGAAATTCAGAGGAGCTGGCTGGAGTCCATTGAAATGATGTCGTATGTCAACAATATGATTCTCATTGATGGAGCTAAGCTCAATGTTCAGTTAAAAATCATTGCTTGCTGCAAATGGGTGTACATTTCTGGCCAATAAATTATTTTTTGAAGTAGATTATTCATGGTGAGTGGCATTGTTTATTTTGTCAGCTTGTTTTAACTCCACTATTCACAACCTTGTGGAAGTGCGAATTTTGGGATGAAGTTTACTGAAGTTCGTTATAAGTTGGCTCAGGTACATCGAATTATTCCATATATCGAAGAAATCACGTTGTTCGTTATAACCGAGTTTTACTGTTTACAGGTGGCAGATGTGACTTCGTGCAAAATAGCAGTAGTAATTAAGTTTCACCTCTTGAGTTGCACGTTTCTCCGTTGTGTGTTTTTGAGCTGTAGAGGCTGCTAGGTGGTCCTTGTGGTAGTGCCAGAAAACGAGCAAGACTTTTGGTATTCAACGCAAAAGGCTGTGCACTGGATCTCGGCGCATATTAAAAGAACCCCTGGTGGTCTGATTTAATCCAGAGCCCTCCTCTATGCCATCCCTCATAGCCTGTGTGTTGGTTTGGGATGTTAAATCTTGTATTCGCTACCTTAGCAGCAGTCACAGCGCTGCCTTTCTCTTATTTCAATGGGATGTTACCTTTTTATCAAAAAAGTGTTGCACATGAAAGTGATGAATCAATTGTAGAAGCAAAGATTTCAGTTGACTTGGTGCAGTTATTAGAATTTGTAAGGTGTAGTGATTCATGTCTCTCTAATTTTGTGCTTATGCAAGCTCAGTACTGTGTAACACTGACGTATTTGCAATCTCTTAATCTATGTACATTCTGTATTCCCCTTTAGTGTCTCTTTAATACATATATATTGAAAGGTTTGCCTTATTATGTTCAGTACTGAACCAAGAACTGTTTGTGATTGGGCTATTTGGTTGGCATTGCTTAGTAGCTAGCCTCACTAGAAGCTAGCTGAATGTACTGATGAACAAGAGGGGATGGACAGAAAGACTAAGTTGTGACACACAGCTGTGCGTTGTGTCCCTTTTGTACCCTCTTGTTTGTCAAAAGTACTTTCAAGCTGGCTCCCCAAAACAACTAAGGACTGGCCTGAATGCATAGACGTGGTTCCTGCCCTCTTCTCGTGAATGTGGCCTAATCTTCTTTTTACAGTGATAGCTGTTAGGTGCTCGTCCCTGGCTTTCTCGTTGCTGTTGGCGCAACCCACCCACCGGTTGCGCTGGTTGACCTGGGTCACATAAGCCTACGGGTGGCTTATGTGACGGGTGGACGGGGCTGTCCACTACACCAGTGGTCACGTGACTAAATGCCTAAACAGCTATTGTTGAATCTCCTGTTACATAGCCTTAATCGTCCTGTGACTGTATGTCTCTCTATTTCTGTGTGTGTGTGTGTGTGTGTGAGAGAGAGGGGGGGGGGGGGGGGGGGGGTTGATTCATAGAAGGCATTTGTAAAAAAGTAGAAGCCTATTGTTATATTTGTAGGAGTTACTGTATTTCTTTGTGTTTCGCTTCAGGTAATGTATAGATTGATCAGGTGCTTTCCTTTTTGTTTACTTTACAATTTGTATACATGGCTTTTTTCATAGATGGTCAAGGCGAGAAGAAGCAGAGTTCTATCGAGCAGTCTCTTGCTATGGCGTGGATTATCGTCGCCAGGAGCAGCGCTTTGTGTGGGAAGGCTTCCGTACTGTAGGCCGTCTTGAGCGCAAACGAGATGACACCTTGACGGAATACTTCCGTGCTTTTCGGGCTATGTGCAGGCGTGTCTGTGGACGCAAGCTGGGCGAGGAAGATGGTAAGCTTTTTCACTACGCTAAGTTGTATACTTGCTCATCAATGCATGCAGAGCGAGGGATGAACTTGAATAGGTAATTGTATTCAAGGTGCAAGTTCCTCGTTGCTCCTTTTGTGTAACTACTTTTCAAAATCATGTCATAAGCCTGCACATAAGCCTCACTGGCTTATGTGCAGCAGCAGCAATTAAACTAGGTGTGTGCATGTACATTAGAACCTCATTATAACGAAGTCCGATTTTGAGTGAAAATTTGTTCGTTATAACCGACATTCATCCTAAAAGCATGCACATATATTCCTGCCCCGAACAAATGCTGCTTAAAGAACCACAGAAAGGGTGTTTGAGCTTGGCTTTAAATTCTTGTATTATGTAGAGTACAGGCCACCGAGCATCCATGCCACGCACGAGACCTCAAAAGCGAGCAGGAAATTATATATTTTTAAAACATTTCCACTTTCGCACCTCGTGGCGACGCACTGTGCCGGGCTTTCGCACAAAAACCTGGCATACGACGTCACGTCGTGTAAGTGACGTCGGCAGCCAAGGGTCATCACTGGTTCACCACGCCAAATCCTTTCAGACGTCATGTGCTACCATGGCCACAGCCACTCAGTGCATGCCGCAGCTGGTGGAGGAGCACAGACGTTTTTGCATACGAAAATTGACGAGACGGAAAGGCACGAAAATGCGGAGGTTTAAATTTTGACTGCATATAGCTCATCCTCCACAAAGCGCATTAAAAAGTTCTTGCTTTACTTTATTGAGAGCCCCTTTCTGAAGCCCTTTAAAGCTGGACAACATAAAGTGTCTAAAATGTACAGTTCTCAATTTAAACCTTGGTACAAACGTATTAAACCTCTCCTTTCACTGTGCGTTGGAAAGCGGGAAAAAAAACAAGCTAGCGGTGATGCTGGTCGCGTGCACTAGTCGATCTACAGTAGAATGCGTATGGTGCAAACACAGTTGATTCAAATTTCGGGATGACGCGACTTCATGAAATTCTCCTGTCAAGAGTGCATTGTGTACAATGTGCAGAGTTTCGGATGTTCCGAACACTCCCGTATGACTACGGATGGTGTGAGTATTCGAACCGCGACTGCACCCTCGGGCACTAAGCACTGCCCACAAATCGCTTACTCCAAGATTGCTAGTCACGCTGAAAGCACAGAGAGCAGTGAGTAGCGGTGTGCTGCCCACATACAGTCGAGCCCGCTTATAACGAACATGAGCGTCACGCGGCGTCCGTTCGTTATATTCTGAAGTTTGTAGTAAGTGGATCACAGCTTTAATGACGGTTGCTTGTCAAAACGCTTAATTTTTTATTTGCGAAAAAGTCCGTGATAGCTGTGTTTTTTTTGCAGCGCAGATCCGATGAGGGAGGTTTCCAGTTTATTTAAAGCAGGAGCATGCTTTTCGCCGAGGCCCTTGGCATGGATAAGTTGTCTTAGGCTCTCTATGTAGCCCATTGCTACAGGTGCGCTGATGAGTGTTGGCTCCGAAGTTTCATCCTCATCCGATTCCTACGCGTCACTCTCGTCCCGCACTTCAGAAACGATGCTCTCGTCCGTGCACAGTTTCGCGGTGTCGGCGTCGTGTTCGACAGAAATAAAATCATTCCAGCCATTGTCATGACCCCCCATGTCGGAGTCGATGACGCGCTGCCACAAATCGCCGCCGGGCTGGTCATCTTCCGATGCATCAGGCTCGGCATCAGACACTGTGTTGACGAAGCCGCCCTTGCGGAAGCAGTTCTGCTTGCCAGTGGCTGTCACCTCCGCCCAGGCCGCTATCATCATCTCTATCGCTGAAAACAATGGAAATGGGCACGGTGTTCCCGTCCGCCATCCCGAATTACAACCAGGGCCCGAGATTCGAACGAAGCTTACGAAACGTTCACACTGTAACAAGAGTGACAAAAGCGCGCAATGGGGTAGGCGTGCAGCGCACGCAGACGGCAATCAAGCCAATCAAGCTAAAGATAGACGCACAGTGCTAGCGGAGAGACCAATGAGTGGCGTCCGTGAGCGTCAGTGCAGCCACCTCTTGGCTCCCGCGGAAGGCCTGCTTCACGGAGCGTGGCCTCAGCGATCGGTGGCAGCCTTTGCTCGCGGAGGCCACGCACGGATTTGCAAGAGAGTGAGGATAGGTTAGCGTAGTTGCGAGGAGGGGCAGGAGGGCGATCTTGGAAGGTGCGTCGGCAGGGAAAGGGTAGCTCGCTTGAGAGCGGCCCGAAAACACCACGCGCCGGGCGCACAAAGGGGTCAGAGGCAGGTTATCTCGCATCGCGGCACTGGGCTAACGCCGTCCGTTCATTGTAACCAATCACCAGGGCTTAATGACGTTCGTTATACGTGGGATTTTGTGCCATTGAAATGTATATTTTGACAGTCTCCCAGATCTCATTCGTTATAAGCGAAAGTTCGTCTTAAGTGGGGCCATTATATGTGGGCTCGATTGTATCACCGATTCTGCGATGCAGATAGTGCTGCTACAATAGTAAACAACTTTTGTAACTTTCAATTATGTTTTTCTCTATTTTCAACATGGCTTTTGTGCAGTTTTGTGCACTTATTGTTGTCTAATAGAGACTTAATTTGGCATGCATAATCTTTAAAGGGACACTGAGGAGAAATTGAAGTTGGCTTGTATCGGTAGAATACCAGCTCCTGATCACAAAAACACCACTCTTACTGAAAACAAAGCTCTTGTAAGATAGATAATAGCAAGAACCAAAATACAGGTATCGCCGCCACAGGCCACTCTCGCAAGTACAAGCGTGATGACGTCATAAGACAAGAGACACCACCTTTTCCTTCCCACATGGGGATTGAGAATCTCTGAGGCTGACAAAGGAAGGTAGCGCGATTCAATATTGAAGTAAGTTTTGTTTTGAAACCGATAGTGCACTTTAATCACACAAGGAAGAGAGACAAAAGACAACCTGAATGTTGGAAGCAAAGAAAACTGATGCTTGGTGGCACCACAAGCGGCCAGGAGAGTTTCGGTTTGTTATGGCGCTTCGCGTCTATGAGCTTTGCGTGCCCCGTGGTTTTGTTTTTGACGCGCCTCGATTTACAAGTGCCGAACAGCAGAGGAACTCCACGTGCTGCTTCAAGTGCTAGTTAACCTTTGAAGGAGCCTGTTAAGGCTGGTCAGATGATCGCCACGGTCGATGAAAAACTATGATGGCACCATGGTTGGTGATCGTACAAGGCAGTTAGCAGTATAAAGAGCACTTGTGTCTACGTGTGCTCGCCTGGCGAAATGTTCCCGGCTGTGCCAGTCAACTTCAAACTACATAACGGAAATCCTTTGTTAGGGACGGGAGACAAGATACAATGCAGTTAAGAAAAAAAGATTGAAACCTGCAGAGAACGTGACTCCACTCTTCTCCAACTCGTTTGTTTGTGGCTCCATTCAATAGTTTCGGCAGTTGGGCGGAGCTATCCTCTTTGAGCTCTCAGCTAATTTAGTCCATTCACAGTACACATCTGAAGGTACATGCAAGTGGGCGAGAGAGCCCGATCCAGTGGACCCCGTACCTCCGGAAATGCGCGGAACCTGTTGAAGCGTTGTGTGTCGGCTTTAATTTCAAGCCGCCAGCTTTAAATGCGAGCGCCCTTGAGTACCCATCCGTTTTTTTGTGGGAAAAAAAAATAACCTGTCCCTTGCGACTGTGAGAAACCTCCTCGACGCCGCCTGCTGCACCGTGCAACAGTGCCTTTCAAGGAATCACAATCCATTTGCCCCAAAGCCTCGGCCAGCCTCCGATGGGTGCGACGCGTTGCCTTGTCCTCGCCCCTCGCGACTTCCTGCACTGGGGTTAAGATGTTTAATTTCTAACGGCTGCTCACTGAGGAAGGGGGAAAGGACCCTCAGGTGCCTAACCTAACCGTGCTCCCTCAAAAACATCGCACGCTCTGTGGTGCTGAGGTCGCTGAAATGCAGGCCAGAGTTTTTGCGAGAACTTCATTGTCGGGTTCGGGAACGGGATCCATCGTAACGCTGGCAAGACACGGTGCAAACGTTAACGAAGCAACGGTAGCAACCCCCAATAGATGCTTTCAACGTGCAGCGGCGATAGCTTTCATTTCAGCTGCTACTAGACCGCACCGCTAGCCGCCAGAAGTCACGGAGTCTGCGTTTACATCACATTTCACCTCATTCCGTCCTATGACGTCATAAGAGGGCGCCGAGTTTTCAATCGGAGGGCGGGAAAAATGTTTTCAACTTCGAATTCAAATTTCTTTGAAATAAATGCATCTTTCGCTCATGGACAAGCGGCAACAAAGCCATGAAATGCCGAACTATCAGATTTTTCTAACAAAAAAAAAATTGATAGAGTTCTCCTTACTGTCCCTTTAAGGTGTGTAGAATTAGAGTATCTAGGTTTTGATGCAATCTGCAATATTTTTTGGGATGAAAAGTTTCAAAATATATGGGCACCAACCACTGAAAATGAAGCACAAAAATATAAAATTGCCTCAAAATTGTACATGGCGAGGAATGACATTATATTGCTTTTTTGTGCTCGGTGGAGCATTGGGAAGAAAAACTATTTTGCACTGCGCTGTCATTCGTACTGCTATGTTCAGTAGCTGTGCAAGCATGCACAGTTTTTCACTTACACATGGCACTTAGGGCATGAAGCCATTGAGCTATTTTGAAACTAAAAGTAGATTTTTAAAGCGAAGGTGAAGCTCTGTATATAAGTGGCACAATTTTCATTCACCTAGTGTTAATATCTTTTAAAAAAGTGGCGTTATATGAGAATTTTCATAATTTTGTTTTCGGTCGTTTATCATCTTGGAACTTCCTACTTTCGCGCAGAAAAATATGTAAAGATTTGAACGAGAAGTTAGTTAAAAACGTGTGAATGTTATGCGATGACGGAAAAAATCATATTAGGTGCCGAAGGTGGCCATCATTGAGCTGCCGCCGCTCGGAGCATCAGCGTTGGCTGCCATGGCGAACATTTGTGGGAAGTGGCCAAAACCTTCTTTTTTCGACTAGTACGTCAGTCTGTTTCGTTATCGCAAGGAGTTTCTTTTCCGCATCTTCTGAGCACTCTTCACTCTCCCTTTAAGTCACGTAACATGAACCCAGGATCTCCATTGGCTGCCACTGTCGAGTGCAGCCAGCCCAGCAGTTTTGTATCTGCTCGTATCACATCGTCTCCGGGCTAGCTAGCATTTTTTTTTTTTTTCTGAAGTTTTCCACGATGAACCCCAGGAAGGAGTGTGATTTTCAGTCTAGCATCTCCCTGATGTCTTCACTATAAAAGAAAAAAAATGTGCAGTCATTTATGGAATGCTGTATCAGAGTTTTTATTGTATCTGATGTACTATAGTGCGGTTCTGCTGTGCTGTGTCATTCTCCCTTCCCTCTTGTTTAACATGGTAGGCTTTTTGGATGCAATAAATTGTAGTGATAGGAGTAACAAAAATTTGTGAGCAGTATGTCCTTCGTTTGCCTTTTGTAGCTGTGTTTTCTGAAAAAGTGTTCTTTTTTAAGTTAAGCTACCTGTATTCGTATTCGAAACTGTTCAGCAGTATTTGATTCATTATGGGTAGGCTTTTTGGATGCAATAAATTGTAGTGATAGGGGTAACAAAAATTTGTGAGCAGTATGTCCTTCGTTTGCCTTTCGTAGCTGTGTTTTCTGAAAAAGTGTTCTTTTTTAAGTTAAGCTACCTGTATTCGTATTCGAAACTGTTCAGCAGTATTTGATTCATTATGGGTAGGCTTTTTGGATGCAATAAATTGTAGTGATAGGGGTAAGATAAAAATTTGTGAGCAGTATGTACTTCGTTTGCCTTTCATAGCTTTGTTTTCTGAAAAAGTGTTCTTTTTTAAGTTAAGCTACCTGTATTCGTATTCGAAACTGTTCAGCAGTATTTGATTCATTATGGGTAGGCTTTTTGGATGCAATAAATTGTAGTGATAGGGGTAAGATAAAAATTTGTGAGCAGTATGTACTTCGTTTGCCTTTCATAGCTTTGTTTTCTGAAAAAGTGTTCTTTTTTAAGTTAAGCTATCTGTATTCGTATTCGAAACTGTTCAGCAGTATTTGATTCATTATGGGTAGGCTTTTTGGATGCAATAAATTGTAGTGATAGGGGTAAGATAAAAATTTGTGTAGCAGTATGTACTTCGTTTGCCTTTCATAGCTTTGTTTTCTGAAAAAGTGTTCTTTTTTAAGTTAAGCTATCTGTATTCGTATTCGAAACTGTTCAGCAGTATTTGATTCATTATGCAGTCTGTTTTCATAATTCGTATTCACTTTGCAAAACAAAATTTGGTATTGACATATGCGAAGTTTTGGTTGATGTTGTATGCATGCATTTAGAATTGCTATAAGTGTCTCTGATGTTTCACAGATAATCTTCAGTACGTCGTCGAGCCAATTTCTGAAGAGAGAGCCACACGCTGTTTGCAGCGTATTGAGTTGCTGAGCAAGATAAGAGAAGAAATTTTGCCACATCCAGAACTTGACGAGAGGCTCAAATTGTGTCAACCCTCCATGGATCTTCCAGACTGGTGGATTTGTGGACGGCATGATAAGGATTTGCTCATTGGTGCAGCTAAGTAAGTTGCTTTATTTTGCAGTGGCTAAAACGCTTGTTTTTTCCACAATTTTCTTTGAACGTTCAGACTTCAGCTAGCTATACATGCCTTTGTAGGTAGTGCAGTGACAACATGGACAAAGGGGGACATGTGAGCATACGGCACTGTGTGTTTGTGTCTTTTGTGTGGATTTTAATGCGAAAGGATTTCTTGCCTCACGAGTGGCGTGGACGGTTGTCACCACAGGCTGTGGACAGAGCGTGTCCTCATGAACTGTCGATTTGTAATGATTAATAACGATTGAATGGAAAGTTTAAATGGCCAAATTACTAAATAAAATAAATAAGGCAATTTTGATAATTACTGCGAGTAATTAATGAAATTGGCAAATTACTGTTAATTCCCCCAGAAGTGAAGGAACTCAATCAGCACATTAATAATTAATGTGCTGATTGCTTGTTTGTTAATAATTAATGATTAGTTAACAATAACTAATAATCTATAATTATTTACCTTTTAATTCACCAAATAATTAACACCAGTAAATAATTATGCTACTAAGTAACAGGGGCAACGGACCTCGAAATGCTTTCACATTTTTGCTCATAAGGAGACTTAAAATGCGCCTTTAATTTTTTTGTTATGTGGAAAGGCATTTGTAGAATCATACCGAAGCCCACTTTTCAGCTCTTGCTTGCTGTACTTGCTCGTCAATGTGGTTAGTCGTTTAATGTGTATCCAGACGACAGAACACAGACTTGTTCAGTTCACTGGCCCAGTGACATGGTGGTGTCTCAGATTTCTGGTTGGGAAGTCTGCGGTTGGTATAAGGACCACAGCTGGTGCCAAAAGTGAGTTTTTTTTTTTTGTGGCAGCAGACTGCGGACTTTTTAAGAGTAATTTAATTGCAGTCACTACCGTAAAAACCGGACTATAGGTCGGACCGCAATATAGATCGACCCCGCCCCCAACTAACCAATTCTAAAAATGAAAAAAATCTTTTCAATGGAAAAAGTACCGAAAGACACCGTTACCTTGAAACATATGCGACTTGATAGGTTGCACAGTGGTGACAGCATTTATTTTCATTTAAAAGCTGCTCATATGTTCACCCGGCCAATTTTTTAACAGTATCGCGCACCCATCGACCCGCATGTTTCTGGCAGACAGAAGTACGGCGCCATAGAGCAAAGCCTTTCCACTTCATGAATCGCCGCACCCAGGATGGCAAGCCCTTGAATTGCGCCCTCGTGAGTCTAGAGGCACGCGCGATCTTTACCGCTTTCTCGCGGATGTATTCGGCAGTCACAGGCAGCAATCTTGCACGGCGCGCAACCTTCCCTGGATACGCTGTGGTCCGCCCACGGAATGTTTTTTTCTGGTAGCTGCAAGTTGTAATACGCGGCTTCTGCCTCCGCCAGTACTGAATGCTCTTTTCGGATATTCCAAATTCGCGCTGTGCCACCAGGTTGCCGTGAGCTTCCGCGTACTCAGTCACGTTTTTCTTGTAAGTCAAAAGTGATTTTCCGTCGGCTTCCGCTCATTTTGAAATAATATGTGAAAAGGCAGCCTTTAACCGAAATAGCTTTGCAACAATGGAAACTCAAAATGGCGGTGCGACAACTGCTGCTGATGGCGATGGCGATGGAGGCTGTTGACTTCAGCCGCCCATTGTTGCAAGACTTCCGTAGTTTTTACGCCAATGACCGGTATATAAGACGGGGGTCTACCTTTCGCCGTGGTTTTTTGAAAAAAAAAAAAAGGTCGACCTATATTCCGGTTTTCATTGTAGGCCTGGAAGCAAGCTCATGCCGTTCTTTTTTGAGAGTAGAACTTTTTAGCAGCTTTGCTCTGCACTCGTGATTTGTGCTTGTTGCTTTAACAGGCATGACACTGTGGATGAGTGATGCTACATTAGTTGGTATTAACAGTAGCTGCGAAAATGCTCCTGGGAGGTATGGAAAAGCTCCCAATATTCCACTGGTCCAGAGAACATCAGTTCCTTTCTTAGTTGATTTTGCAGGTCTCTGTCTTTCCTTTACATTGACTCTATTTGTCAACACGGCCTTATTAGAAAAGAATCTTTATCATCAGCTGATAATGGCATGGCAAACACAGCCAACCAGCACTTCTTTCCAGCCTCCATCTCGATGAGTAAAATCTTTTTTTAAATTTGCTGCTTGCTTTTTGCAGAGCCATGGTGTCAATAGTCTGTTATGTTGTGCCTGCTCTGTTGACTCTTCTGCCCCACTGCGCTCGGCTGCAGACCAAAAAGACGCGGGTTCGATGTCGGCCATGGCGGTCGAATTTCAATGGAGGCGAAGTTCTAGAGGCCCATGTACTGTGCGATGTCAGTGCACGTTAAAGAACCCCAGGCGATCGAAATTTCCGGAGCCCTTCACAACAGCGTTCCTCATAACCTGAGTTGTTTTGGGACATTAAGCCACCATAAACCAATCTTTTGCCCCACCGTGTGGGCGCTGTTGCGAGCCCATATCATGCCGCGGACTGCTTCACCAGACTGGTCCGCAGTCTGTAATTTTGCTGCTTTGAACTATAGTCCTGCATACAACTTTCCGGTGTGAGGGTTTTATCAATCATATTTCTTTGTGTAGGTATGGCCTAAGCAGGATGGATTATCATCTGCTTAATGATGGAGATCTCTCATTCCGTGAAGTTGTTCGAGCACAGTCTGCATCAAAGCCTCCAATGGTTGTTGTAAGCCACCATGGACCTTCTTTTCCCCTTGTATCTGCTACAGGTAAGTCTTCATCTGCCTGCTTTGTCAGTCTTTTCCGAACCTGAGTTTATATTATGTTAAATTAATGATAACACAAAAAGCAAAAACTTGTAGTGTCATGCGTTACTGAAGAAAGGAAAGATATGCATTCCAAAATGTGATGTGATTTTTGCTGAATTTTTGTTGGAAGGCTGCTGGAGGTTAGTTCTTGTACTACCTGTAGTAAATTCTCAACGATAAACTTCGCGCGACCACCAAGGATCGTTCGTTATATTGAAATATTGCAATAACGGAATACTCTGAGATCAAAGCTAGTACAGTAAAATATCATTAATTCGACCTCCAAGAGACCGGAAGAAATGTTCGAATTATCACGACTCTGAAATGATGGCCATGAGCTGCTTGCATCACAGTAAATTTATTTGGTGAAAGTCTGAGCAGTGGTTGCCTGATTTTGAGACGAGTAAGAGCGCACCAGTGACTATTTTTCACGTTTTCATGAATGTTTTATTGCGTACGTACTATTGGGAGTATTGAAGCAGAACTGCTCCAGAATCCTAAGAGCCTCCCGTATCACTCACTGTGTGATACGGTATAGCTGTACCGCTACTGCGTTATACCGACCATAAGCGGCATGGTCGCATGGGTGGAGTCTTCACCAAACAAACAGCGAACGGCACGTGACGAGAGTGCAGTTTCAGAGCGCACTGCAAGAACAGAACAATACAGACGGAAGCAAAGGAAACAGCTCAATGGCACCGAAGCAGCAAGGAAAAAAAAAATTGGTAAAGAAAACACCAGCGAGACAGTAGTCAGCATCTGAAACAGTGCTCAGCTGTGTTAGGTTGGCTGGTAGGCTGGCTGATAGAGCCACTATCGCTACGGGCTGCTGCGAAGCTCGGAAAAGCGAAACTGAAACTAAGCAGTCGGACTATCCTCTGAGATGGGGCCACTCGTTAATCGTCACACCTTCTGTTTTACCGGGAACTGTCTGCACTTGTTCTTTAGTGGCAACTCCGGAGGTTGGTGAACACTTTGAGTTGATAATCACATCACATTCTTTTAGAGTCCCATCTCTCCGGTATAAAAAAACATTTATCAAAATACTGAGTAGAAGTATTTTAGAACAGTAGAAACCAGGAAACCGAAACTGGCTTTCAGCTAAACTAAGATTTCACGATGTACCAACCTATGACGTCACGGATACTGTCCCAAAACTTATTGTCCTCGTGTTGATTGTCAAAACTGGCAACTGTAATTTACAGATTGGGTCATTATTTATCTGAGCTTACCAAAAAAGAGTGCGGAATTTGGTCCTTCAGTAAACGCAGAACAAATATCGTCAAGCATGCCAACTTGTGACATCACACATGGAAATTTGCCCATAGAAATCGCTCCGGTTGAAGGCACAAAATAAAAAAAACTTTTAGATTAATTTTTGCTGCGGCAAGACGTTGCCCGGTTGAGAAATTTGTCACCAATAACCAAAAAACTGCAGAGAATTTACCCTGAAAATTTAATTCAAATTCGTGTGGGTACAAAAAACACTGGGAGTTGCCCTTTAACATAGGCACCAGCAGAACACATAGCCGAGCAATTGTCTCAGCACCACTTGAAACTTGGCGGCACAGTTCAACACACTCTGTACCAAAAGCATGGAGGAAAACAATGCAGTGAGGGTGATGAGGCCTCATCCACACAACCACACCCTTAAAAAAAAAAAGGCAGCAGAAATCACATGGTTGGCTGTTTTGCTGTCGACAGTCCCGCACCCAGGTTCCAGTACGAGACTCAGGATAGTGGCAGCTATGAGCAGAGGTGCACATCGTAGATTGAGCACCTCAGTAGTGTTTTTGGCGCCATTAATCCAGGGCAGGTTTGTAATAACAAGGTGCCTTTACTAGGAGTGACCGAATAGATTACGTAAATTATTCTGAAATGTTCGGTTTTTTGATGGGAATTTTTGAAATGTTCATAAGTCTGAAAAAAAAAAAAAGTTAATTTGAGGTTTGTAGTAACAAGAGTTCACTGTACCACTCATCAGTGAAAGCAACTGGCAGCATGAGCGAGCCAGGGAAACTGTGCACATCCATGCCTGGCACCTGTAAAACCATAATATTGTGCCATACGGGCTTCCTGCTAATTGTTCGTTGCAGTGAGGTATGACCTATAATACAAATCCACTTGTGCAGAAGCATCCCTCCTGTTCTGTTCTTCTTTGCTCTCTTTCTTCTCACTTGGGGCAGCAGATTGCTGCCACTCCTGGCTGTGCTGTACTGAATGTTACAGTGCTCACAAGTGTTCGGATACTAATGTAATAGCTGTTTGTCTTCATACTTTTTTTTCTTTTCCAGTGGATACTGCTGTGCCAGCCACTGCAAAGGCAACGGTTGACAGCAACCAAGAAGTGCTATGTCCAGAGACTGTGACTCAGGCAGCTGTGGTTCTCTCCAAAGATGAGAACTCTGATCTTCCTCAGGTATCCGAAGTAAAGGTTGACAATTCATGTGAGTTGAAGGTCGACAGCTCAAGTGAGAGTGAAAAGGTTGCCTCTGAATGCTCTGGTGAGGCTGCTAAAGTGACACTTAGCGAGGACCACATCACTGTTACATCAGAGAAAAATGAAGAGAGCACAGTCCAGCCAGCTCGTGACGATTTTAAGGAGGAACAAGCCAGGTTGCCTGATGTCTTTCCTGCAGACGAGAAAATGGATGTGGATAAGCCCATTGAGAAGTCTCCAGAAGATGAAGAGCAGACTCTGAAGGACAGTACAGAAGAGAACCCTGGAGAAGAGATGGAAGTTGATGAAGCAAAAAGTGAAATGACTTCTGAAGCTGATGAGGATCTCGAAGTTAAGACTTTAGAGCAGACACCTGAGGAAGGCAGTACAAAGAAGCAGCAGCAAATTGAACTTCTTGAGGTACCTCTAATAGAACCAAAGAAAATTGAGGAAGAGGATGTTGAAGATGTTCCTGTACAACAAAATGATTCTGACAAAGGTGAGTCACTAAGTAGTATTGGCTTTAAAAAAAATGCACATGAATTTTAGAAGAGGTGCATGCTGTGCTGCGAGCATGTCCTTTATAGTTGTCTGAGCATTCGATCCTTAGCTTTCTTCATTGAGGGGGTAAAATGGTCACAATTATCAAATCTGGAACATATGTGAATGAATAAACATTTGCTGGCAGAAGTGGTGGTTACAGCTGTTGCAGCTGGGGCCCTCAGTCCAGGGCCCCAGTGGCTTCTGCTGACTTCTTGGCGATGGTGAGCGGCTTAAGGTGGTCGGTTTTCTGTGGACATGCACATGTGATGTGTGTGAAAGTGGGGGTGTCGCCACACCAAGGACATGGATCTACGTGTAGTGTTAGGTGATGGAGATTGGGATATGTGAGCGTCTGAACCTGCTGGAGAAGGTAGGAGTCTTTCGGAGAAAGGTGTTTGTGGGGTAGGGGGTTCAGGTGCCTGTTGATACTCAAGGTTTCTGGGCACGTTGCGTAGTGAGTGGATGGGGGTGTAGAACTTGGGGGTGAGGAGGCCCTGATCAGCAAGTATAATCGCACGCTAGTGTATCAGCCGTGGTGTTTCCAGCCAGACCTTTGAGGCCAGAGACCCAGGTAATGATATGGTCTTGTTGGAGGATATGGTCTAGGATATGGAGAGCTTGCCTTGCGACACAGTCACTTGTGTAAGCTTTGCAGGCAACCTGTGGGTCGGTGAAGATATGCGAGCTCTGAGAATGGGCGTCACTTAATTTAATGATGAGGGCGATAGTGATTGCTTCAGCGATAATGGGGTCTGGTGCCTCGAAGGAAGTGGCCAGCCATAGTGTTTTGGTATATACCGCGCTGCAGGTATATTTGTGGGTGGGCATAGGAGGCAGGGTCCACGTAGATGGCTGTGGTGTCCTGTCCGTGCTGTTTGCGAAGATGTCGGCGGCGAGCCTGCCTCCTGGCCATAAAGTACATGGTGCACATGGCGGGGGATAGGTTAAAGGCGGAGAAGCATGCGGATATCAGTGGAGAGTACGCCCCTGAGGGCAAGGGTCTGAGAGGCCTGGGGATCGCCAGTGTGGCGGAGTATGAGTGCCTGCTGAGGTGGTGAGTAGACGAGTGCGTTGGTAGGTGAGGACCGCATCACGGAGTTTTTCAAAGGGGTTATGAATGCCCAGGGGGCAATCAGGCAGGCTGTGGATGGTCATATTGGAAGGCCAAGAGCAGTTTTGTAGAGGGTGCGGATTAGGACGTTGACCTGATTCAGGATAGTGCACGTTAGTTGGTGATATGGGAGGCCATATTACATGTGGCTGGTGGCAAGGGTCGGGACTAAACGAACGGTGTCTTCGTTACGCATGCCCTTATGGTGCCATGCTATGTGGCGAATCATGCGGGCAGTGTTAAGAATGGATGTGTGAAGAGTGGTGATGGTGTGGGTGGGTTTGCCGTCGTGCTGGATCCAGAAACCAAGCACTCTCACAGGCGAACACTACTTAATGGGACGTTTGTGCACTTGTAGGCAGATAGGGCTGGGTGACGTCTAGAGGTGTCCTTGAATCCAAAGAACTTCAGATTTTTTTGGGGCACATTGCATGCACGCCGCTTTGTGTGACAAACGTCTTGACCATTTGAGTGGCATGTTGCAGGGCTGGCTCCTTATCCGCAAGGAAGCTGTGAGTGGACCGGAGGGTGATATCGTCGGCATACATGATGTAGCCGATGTCCTCATGTCCAATTGGTTGGTGGGCAAGTGGAGCCATGGCAGTGTTGAAAAGAAACGTCGAGAAGAATAGCCCTTTGTGGGGTGTCCGTGTTGGGGGTGCGAAATGGTTGGGATCGTATGGTGCCGATGCCAGTTATGGCAGTGCAATTGGATAGAAAAACAGAGACATTCTGAAATAGGCAAGAGCCTCTGTGTATGTTGTTGAGGCCATCATGATTTGGTGGTGTGTGCTGTGTTGTCTAAGGCTCCCAGGAGGTGCGCACCACTGGAGGGTATACCATTGAGTACGTCATGTTGAAGCAGCAGAGAGCGGAGAGTCTTGGACGGACTTCAAGTATGTAGGGGGAAACAAGTCATGTTCCTCTGTGTAATAGGCAGAAGGTGAGGGAGATGGGTCGAAGTGCTGAGATGGATGGTGGTTTTTTAGGTTTTGGGATTAGGATAACGTCTGCTTGTTTGTATTCTGGCAGCAGACACCTTGGAATTCATATTGTGTGAAAGCTTAAAAAGTGTCGGTGGATAAGTTGTGCATGATGGCATTGGTGATTTTATCCTCTCCTGGGCACTGAATCTATAGGCAGATCGCGCAGGAGGTTGTACAGCGGGCAAAATATTTAGCCAGCTGAAAATTTGGCCGGCTGTATTTTCTCACAAGTGATGGGGGCTTCTAACCCTTGATTAGTTGCCCGCGGCTGAGACATATGACCAGCTGAGCAACGCTGAAGATGCTCAAGGGTACGCTGACGAACATGTGGCCAGCGTAACGTGTGGAAAATGCAACAATGCTGCTCGCCCAACGGTGCATCACATGTAACTGCGCTGGCTACTACGACATCAGGAGTAGACACTCGGGAGTTGTATCACAACGTTCAGTGCTTAGACTACACCAACCAGTGACACTGCGCTCAACCCACACTGCTCTCCCGCTGGGAGTTCGCACATGAGGCAGGAATTAACCTCCTAATGTGATATCTCCCCTTGGTGAAGAGAATCCGCGCTGCTCCACCCCTGGGAGCAGTGTGGGTCGAGCCCAGTGTCGCTGGTTGGTGTAGTCTAAGCACTGACTGTTTTGATACAACTTCTGAGGTGTCTACTGCTGATGTCGTAGTATCTAGGGCAGTTAACACAAGTGGTGCACCGTTGGGCGGGCATCCTTGTTGCACTTCCCACACGTTACTCTGGCCACATGTTCGGCAGCGTACTCTTGACTCCCCCTGCCCCATGAATAGGCCTCTGTGCCAGCTCCATTTAAAAAAGATGGGAGGCTTGCGGTGGTTGATGAATGCCCAAGTGCTGGTTGCGGAGGTCGTCTTGTAGTTGTGTGCAATTGTTCAGTGGGTGGTGATTTTAGTGGTGTCGGGATGTAGAAGGCGTCTGAGAATGGCCTATGTTTTGGATGTGCTAAGCATTCCCCAGGGAAGTTGCATTAGTGATGCCAATTTTAGGAGGATAATTGGGATGCGTATTTCTTGGCTTGCTCTTTAAGTTCTGTGCAACGTTTGAGCATCCAGTTGTGCTTTTGGCATAGCCAACGGCGGAGGAAGCTGTGTCTGGCTTCCCACAGGTTAATTCAAAGATCTGGGGTGGCACATAAGAATTTCCGATCCTGATTTCGCTGCAGACTGGTAAAGTAACAGCTCCTCGTAGCCACGAGGTGGCGCTGCCTCTTGGTTGGGAGAGAGGGTAGGCAGTTTCGACGGGGTGGTGTCCTATGAGAGTTCATAGAGTGGGAAGAGGGTTTGGGTGGGCTCTTGGAGGTGAGAACAGTGAGACTTGATACCATGAGTGACTCATAAAAGTCCTTGTGCACTTATGTGAATTTTCGCCAAGAACTTTGAAGAAATTTTGCCATATGGCACTTGCTAATATGCATGTCATTTGTTTCTCTTGATGTCAGGGTTTGCAACAAGGCAAAAATTATCATCCTTCCTATCATAGTAGTTGTGTTATACAGTAAAAGCTCGTTCATTCGAACTTCACGGGATCGGGAAAAAAGTTTGAATTATCTGATGTTCGGATTATCGAATGGCCTCGAAAAAACTGACAAGAACCATTTGCATTACGGTATATGTACCGTATTTACTCGAATAATGAACCCACCCACCCCCAATTTTAGCCTAAGAATTTGGGGAAAAAAAATTGCGTCAGTTACCTCCATCACAACGCATTTCTTGGCAATGCGCCAAGATGCTTCGCAAGCAATATCACGTCACATTTTGGCATCGCATCACATTTTGACGTTAGCTGTAGCAAGGGGGGGGGAGTGAACTTGGCAGAGTGCCAGTGCTTGTCCGGTTGTGCAAGTCTCGTTTTCAATCATTGGAACACGTGATAGGAGCAAACGCCTTTTGCACAGACATGCTAAAAGCTGGCAGTGCTTCCGTTGGCGACTGGCGGAAGGATGGACGACACTCGCAAGGAAAAAGAAAAAGTTTTTCGCACGTAATTTGTAGCGCCCGTCCGAAGTCATAGCCTTTCATGGGCGTTGGCTGGACTGCGCCGACAGTACTTATCCGTATTTCCGAATTAACGGGGCTCGAATTAACGAGTATTTAGTTGCGAGTTTTGGAGGCTGCACGGAAAAGATGGTAGGCAGCTGCCATCGCGGCCGCCAACCCCTACCGGCCGCCGCGCAGTTGATGGCACCATTGTGGCTTTACCCACTCTTTCACGATTTTATCTGGTTCCACCTTCTGTCCCCGTTCAGGACGTGCGCAGGCTCTAACTATGCGGAGGTGCCTTTTTTTTTTTCGCCACGTCCTGTGTGCCAAGCCGCCCAGACGCGGCGGCACGTAGTTCGAATTATCCGTAGCGGAACCAGTTCGCTTTCGAATTAACGGGTTTTTTTATACACAGATCTCTATGGAGCTTTGCCGGACCAAGTAGTGTACTTTGAATTGTCCGAAAATTCGAATTATCAAGGTTCGAATTAACGAGCTTTCACTGTACTCGACTTCACGACCAAAGCTGCAAAAGCTGGGCCATCGCTGAAGCCTTGACCTTGAATAAAAATAAATAATGCCACGACTGTGATTCGAACCCGCAGCGGCGCGAACAGTTCAGCTCTGCTGGCCACTGCAAGAGAGCACTATGCTATCGCCGCAGCCGATCACGTCTCGTGTTAAACTGTAAAACACTGTCGCATTGTGCACTGTGGATCATTGTCATCATCACCTTCCATCTGCAATGCAAACAAATCAGATCAGCTTAACCTCGATCATAGCTTAATCTGAGTCTAATATCGTCGCCAGACGTGCCTACGGCTCTTACCTAAGCTTTTCTTTTCTTTGCTGCCTTTTTGTAATTGCTGAGCTGTTGATGAGTGCCCTTGATGGTAGGCAGTGCAGGGTCTAGCTGTCGGAGTCTAATTTTTTTTTTATCTTGCAGTTGTTGCTGAGTCTGCCGAAGTGGAAAAGGCAGAAATCGGGCCATTAAATGGTAATGAAGCCAAAGATGAGGAGCTCCACTGTGAAAAGGATGTATCGGGAATTGCTGAAGAGAGCCATCAGGAACAACCTACTTCGTGTAACACCACCACCCTGGCACCTGTGTCTTCTCTTTCAATGACGTGTGCTTTGTTGGAACTGCCCACACCTAGAGTGGTTCTGCCACCTCCTGTGGAAGATGACAACTCCAAGACTGATGTTGAGAAGACTGACACTGAACAAGACCCTGCTGAGATGATACCCTGTGGTTCCAAAATGCCTCTCACTGGATTTCCACCTTTCCGTGTTCTCACTCCACAGCTGACCGAAGAATCTCAGGTGAGCATTGATTGGGATTACAGGAGAGTTCCGTGTTATATTTCTCCTTTTTCGAACTCGTTAAAATAATGTTTTAACAAAAGAAAAAAACCAAGCATATTTTTCATTGGCATCCACCCAAGCACAGCTATACGGCTACAAAGGAAAGCTATACAGCTTCCACACTTCCACCTTGGGGGATTCCCTTAAATGTTCGACAAAAAGAAAAAAAATGCTTCTGCAGTTATGATTTTCATTCATGTGATTAATACTGCACCAACAGCTATGCGGAGTGCATTTGTATGACTATTCGCGTGGCATCACATGACCCCAAGAGCATCCGTCAAGTGTTATGCCAATGACGTCGCTGCTCGCGCACGAAGTGAGCCACTAGTAGCTTTGCTGTAAAAAAACTGAGTGTGCTCTCAGAAAAAAAAAAAAAAGAAAGCCTCTCATGTCTATCTGAGGATGCCACATGTCATACCTGAAGCGACCCGTGCGGACGACAGTGGCGAAATCCCGAAGAGGACGAAGTGTCGCCAGCTCGCGGTAAAGAACGCCCTGGAACCTTGGCCCTGGCCGGATGCTGCCGCCGCCGCTCTGCCACTACCTCCTCTTCGGTAGCCTTAATAAACGTGACCGCGGTCGCCTCCTTGGCGACCTCCACATCAAGCAGACTTGGTCTTTGCCGAGAGCTCTTCAGCATTAGCGGGTCGCAACGTCAACATCGTTGCAGAGGCCTATTGAGCTGTTGGCTGATGTGACGAGGCAGACGATAATGCCAAAAGCAACGACGCGGATGCTACTGCAGAGCATTCCTTGTATTCAAGAGGTGCTAGCGACAATGTCAGTGAAGAGCTATTTGGTGGAGACGGAGCACAATTTGTCTCTGGGTAGGAACTATTGCAATGAGTCATTGCAGGGGCATTGTTCAACATGGTCACGGGCAGACAGGAACAGATGCAAGGAGGCAAGTCCAAAAATGCGCAGAGGACAGTTGTGGGAGCAGGATGTGCAACAAAGCTCGTGTTGAGCCTACCTGGTGTGTCGTGGAATGGGACGGCTGGGCCGGAGACGGTTGGCAGTAGTGGTGGGGAGGTGACCACGGGCTGCCGAGGCGGGCAATGTTCTGACGAAGGCCGCATGGGTAAGAGTGAGGCTGGTGCAGGCTCAGATGCTGGCTGCGGTGAAAACGGATCTGCAGCATCATAGAGCGGCAGCGGGACGGAGCAGGCGCTGAAGTCTGCTAAAACCGCCATGCGCTGCGCATCATATGGCCGGCAGCCCAAGGTAGGGCAGGCGAGCCGGCACAGCGAGCCAAGCGGGAGGATATCGCAGAGGACTGTGTGTTTGAATGGCTGGATAGTGATGCCGTTCATGTACAGCGCAGCCTCGAACTGAGCGAACCAACCGCCAACGCCCTGTGGCTGGTACACCGGAAGTGACCATGGCTACATTTATTAGAGGGCTGCCGGAGAGGAGATAGTGGCGGAGCGGTAGTGGCAGCGTCCGGCCGGGGCCAAGGTCCCAGGCGTTCTCCAGCGTGTGCTAGTGACACTTCGTCCTCTGGCATTTCACCATTGTCGGCCGCGCATTTCACTACATACCTCTTTGGTATGGAATATCAGTTGTGTGGTGCAAGAACCACACCTGAGGGCAGTATGACTTCGTTCAGCATTTCTACTAGAACTACCTTTACTCTAATAAACCATTCTCACCAACTGATGTGAATACTGTATTTGCACAAATGTAATGTGGGTTTTTACTGTGACAGCTGTATAGTATATACTCAGCATAATTGTCATTCACCCTCTTACTCCTCTTCGTTCCTCCTCACCTTCATTCTCCCCATAATCTGTTTCCCTCGAGACTGTCACATTGGATGCTCGCCCTATATGTATAGAAGAGAAACTGTGCATGACCTGCTTGACACAAGCCTACCCCATCCCCACATTTCATGATTATAGTTTCAGCTCGCTACTACAACACTCTTAGCAAAAGACATTCACGAGAGGTTACTTGTTGCACTAACTTGAGTGGAGTGGCGTAAACACAACAGACGTGCCACATCCCTACCCATAGTTGCTAAACACTATTAACTGGCATGAGCATTTCATACCACCCATGGCTGTTGCTGAAACTTGCGTTGCCACAAGGTTGCATAAATGCCCGGTGAATTTTTTTTCTCAGGTCATCTGCTTCAAGCACGTCTCACGTTTGGAACCAAGGTTCTGTAACTATAAAACCCCGTTAATTCAGATTTCATGAAACCATAGAACATGTTAGGATTAACTGAACATTGAATTATCAGGCAGACCCTAACAAAATGTCCCATATCAACAAACCTTTATTTCTTGGGGAAGAAACCTGCAGTCATAAATTTTCTGGAAGGAATTTTCATGGCAATAACTAGTTTTTGCAGTTCTGTCAAGTATTGCAGTGCACACACTGTTGGATGAGCCAACACATATGTCCTCTAGGATGCAAGGCATCAACAGCCTGCCCTTCCCGCCTCCCCTTCTTCCCTTCACACGCACGCACATAGCTTGCGAAAAATAGCCAGACCCTGCATGCATGCACATGACTTAATGTAAAATGATTACAAGCTCCACGGCAGCATGAACATTTACAGAATGGTCCACTGTGTGCATGTGGAGAAAACAAAAGAAAATGGGGCACAAAACAAAAATCATTCCATCGTACCTTCCCCACTGACAATAACAGCGATGAGTGTGATGGCTTTACATTTCGGTTGGACACCTGCTTCATTTGTGCTATAATGGCTGGAGTTTTCAGTCACTCACCATCACCACCTCACTACCGGCACCTTGTGCGCACAGAGGAGCTGCGCTGCCTATTCAGATTAACCGAAGCGCAGCCGAATTACTCCGAGATAAGGAATATTATGCCATTGTTTGAGTGGGCCGGGTGGGGTGTTTGAATTATCCAGTTTTCTGAATTAACAGTATTTTGCTGCATTGCACAACTCCTATTTTATTTTTTTTGTCCACTGCTCTTGAATGTGGTATAGTGACCTTCACCTCCAGACTTATGAAGCACATTGGCAGTGCAAACTTTTTGATGACCATGGTTCAAAGTATATGGCATACACAGGTGAAGGAGAGGGGGACTGTGGACACGGAGAGAGTGTGGCACGTACCGTTGGGGAAAAAATGCATTGCAAGAGCTGAGTGGAGAAGGGAAAATGTGTGAAGGACTAGGCAGAAAAATCACCAGGTACATTAAGGAACATGCATGCAAGTAATATGAAAGCATTGCAATTCTATTCCAATTCTTTTTCAGTTCTGTTCTAATTCTATTCCTTTGTAGATGGTGAAATTGTGTGTACTAGTGCTGTCTATTACTGGTTAACATTTTTTTTTTTCCCCGCCTTTGTTAATGTCACACCGTTTTGACCAAGCGTGAGTTCTGTAACGTTGCCACTTATCGGGCGGTGCCAGGTTTTCGTGTTGATGAGCCATCTAACGCTTTTGCATCAAAGGGACTATGAAATTGATTCAAAGTTGCTGGTAAATACGTTCATTGTATAGAACAAATACTTTAGGGCATTCACTTTAAATATTGGACCTTGGAACGGAGTTGGCGATTTATTATTAATTAAAAGGACTTTTTAAAAATTTGCAGGCTGATTCATGTGCACGTAGTGACGGTTTTTGGAACTTATTTTTCTAAGCAGTATATGTCAGTTATAGTGATGTCATTGTGAGCGATAAGGAGCCTGGCGCTGCCAATCACTGCTAGCATGACATTACTACTGCTACGCTTCCAGTCAGGGGACAGTCGTCTGCTCTGCAGTTGTCACCGCTGACGCCAGGTGCAGTCGAACTGAACGGGAGGGGTAAGACACCCTTTGCACTGCCGCCGTAGTCTGCCCATGCACCGGGTGGCAATTTGTGACTGCTGTTGCCAGCATTCAGCAGCCAGTTTCTATGTGCGGCATACGTGTAGGGTTCTAAGCCTTTTGTGGGGATCACTTGTAGAGCTCGTGCCTTGAGATCCGGGTCTACTTTGCGCTTGCATTGAGAGCGGTGAAATGTATGCGAGTGATTGTACCAAGGGCGGGTAAGCGGGCACCACCACTGAAAGTAAACAAACTGGGTGGTGATGCGTGACGTTTTCACGGGTCAGGCTCAGTACCAACCTATTTTTTATTATTTTTTCGGGCTTGCTGGAGTGTATGAAGGAAGGACACGACAAATGCCATTTTTAATCACAGATATCTTCGGTGTTACTGAAGTTAGCTCAAAAATTCTTGCTATGGACAAGCGTCATGTTTGTAAACAAAGGTGGTGCTTGCGATCGGCAGGGATGCGGGGTGTAGGCAAACCGCAGCACGCCTACAATGCGCCAAGCAATGCGGCCTCTGAAACCAACTGGTACATGCGAATATTTCAAAGTGTGCACGTCGCTTGTGGTTAGAAACATTTTTGTTGATGCTCTCAGCCTGTTCGCCAGACGGAATTAGTAGGCGGAGTGCTGCATCGGGTGCTTCTCCGCTCCTAGTTGGCGACAAGTAACAGCGCAGTGCTACGGCAGGTGAAAGCGCGAGGTATGTGGAGGAACTAATCGTCCACAGTTCTTACCATAAAGCATATCCGATCACTAGTGCAAGATAGGACAATGTGATTCACGACGCGAATCAGCTTTCTCACACGAGGAGCTTTGTAATGTGCTTCCTATTTTCACCTAGCCGCTTCACTCCGGAGACCTTGGAAATAATGAACATTACAGCTGCTTTGAATAAGGCAAATGTGATCCGAGAGCTCTACGGGCGCATGCATAGACGTTTTCCTTGAGCTCCGAACAAAATTTACTCTCACTCTGCTAAGCTATAAAATTTTTGCTTCTTATTTTAGAATTTATTCATGTGTGCGCATTCTCCTTGATTGGAGTGGCTTTTGGCGTGGAATTTGCTGTGTTTGTCAGGCTCTCGACCTACAATGTGAAAATTCAAATAATCTGGGGGATAACACTGCGCGACATTGTCGAGATCCTGTAGCGTCATTGGACCAGCGTTGAAACGCCACACTTGTTGAAATTCGCGAAAATGAAAACAGAAAAAACCGTCGTGCGTGCTACTACCCGAGTCCGGTGCTTCTTCCAGCGTGGCACGATGTGAACGCTGAAGGCGACTGGCTGCAGCTTTTTGTCTTTACTTTTGTGCGAAGTGATGCTCGGGACGTTGTCCGGGTGATAAGCATCTGAAAATGGCCCCCTGCATTCAACTTACGATCCCAAGCACACGGAATATCGCGCTTAAAACTTATGCTGAGAGCACGACAGAATGAGTACGAGTTGCAGGCGTTGCTTGATTTTTGTACAGTTCACCACGCGACCGAACAGCAACGATGCAAAGTCGATCAGAGACACTAACCAGCTTATTAGATTTGAATGCAGAAACACAATATAATAACCCAAAGGGTGAAACGAGCTCGGCGGTAATAATTAGCCGTGAAGCTGCTCCGTCGCCGAACTTGTCTGGTTCCTCGGCACCTGCCTGTCGCTTTCGCACCTATCTGACTGCAGTAAACTTATGGAAACTTATGCCACTTCCTTTCTTCTGCATTGCGGCTCAACCAACCGCACCACAATTTGTCGGCGCGCCATGAATTGTGCCAAAAGCACGCAAGCGCGGTGCACCCAGTGCGGAAGGTCTCGCTTTTTGCCTACACAACGAAAGTCACTGCTGACGCCAGCGCCGCCGCACCTCTTTGACGTCACGGCCCGGCGCTTGTCTATAGGTGGACAAGTGATGGAATACATATCGCTCGTCTGCTTTACTTAAGGGGAATGCTAGACTGAAGAGTCAACTTTTGAACTACTGCACCAATTGTGATAAACTTTTCAGGGATGATGTATCTTCTCGTTAGACTATGTTCAGAATTCCAGCTCCCTAGCTCAAACAGAAAAAAAAGTTATAGCTGTCATATTGAGCAATCAAGTGTGCCAGCATAGGAAATCTATCATTTTAAAAATAATGGAGATACTCTAATTGTTTGTGATTGTATTCTAGTTCGTTCATAGTGCAGGATAAAGCCAGTCACATGTTTTTATAGTATTTTTACAAAAATGTCATCACTCTAAAAACGAAGTTCTTTTTTTTTTGTCATTACAATAGAATTTCAGTGATACGAACCAGGTTTATACGGATTTCGCGATGATACGAATTCGCAAAATTCCCTGCCCAGAGTGCATTGTGTACAACGTGCAGAATTTCGAATGTTCCGAACTCTCTCCCTTGCCTCTACAGATGATACGAACGCGCGAGCCACGAGAGCACCCGCCGGCTTCGCGATCGATAATCGCACAGTACGCGCCGCGCACAGTGAGCGGTGGTGCGTGGCCCGCACATCGCCAAAGTCGCGATTGCTAATCGCGCGCAGTGGGCGGCTGTGTGCGGCTCGCACATCGCCAAAGTGGTGATCGCTAATCGCGTGGTACGCTGTGCGAGTAGCAAGCTGTGGCCGCACAGCAGTGAATAAATCCCGTCAGCCATAGAGAGATCTGTGTGAATGCATTTTTCAAGCTTCTGCATATGAATTTTATTCGTTTGGATGATACAAAATTTCGGATAATACGAATTTTTTCGCGACCCCGTGAGATTCGTATTGCCTAGATTCTACTGTATATGTCAAATATCTCAAAATATTTTTTATGAGAAAATATTTTGCAGCCTAAAAAGTACCTTATCTTGTTACTGAGAAAATTTCAGTCAAGAAACCACCTTGAAAGCAGCTTTTGGCGATGCAGTTTGGAAATGATAAAATGATAGTTTTCCTAATGGTTTTGTTTTCCCAAAAAGCGCAAACTGAGAAAAATGAGTTCAAAGATTTTAGAACATGCTATTTTATTTTGTGGTACAAAAAAAATTCATCAAAGAGCCCTGCTCCATAGCCCTGCTTAGTAGGTCGGGCCCTCCTCTTCAGCTCTACGGTGCGCTGTGGCAACTGCGTCAGGCATTCTTGTTTTTTTTTTTAACTTTAGAGCTGTCCGTCGCCCTTGCCTTTGCTCGTGAAATACTTTAATGGGTTGCTTGCTGGACATGCTTCATCGTCTGGACTCTCATTTCTTGTTCCATCTTGTCAAACACACTGTTTATCTCACACGCACCCTCGCTAAATTCTAGTAGAGCCAAGGATGCTGCACTCTTTACGGTTCTTAGTGATGTAAGTTGGGTCTTCGTGTGATGAACCATCATCGAAGCTTGAAGGATTCGCCTCAGTCGCCAGTGGCAGGCTTGGGCCTGGTGAACGCACAAGCAGACACTCACTTGCTGGAGGTCGCCCAGTGCCGTGTACGCCTTTGTCTTTCCTGGTGCGTTTTTGCTTCCCAAAGCTTCTTCGTGTCGAAGCAATCTTGCGGGCATCTTCCGGTCACACCACCGGCCCCTCGCTGATTGTAATAAACTCACAGAAAGAAAAAAAGGTAACAAATAGCAAGCGTCAAACTCAGCCAAAGTAGGAGAGACTCTGAATGCTGAACGGCGTGAAAACAGAGTTGATGGTCACGTGGTATATTTCTGCGAATTCGAGCGCCTATTTCAGTTTGCCAGCCACGCTGTGCACTCTGCAGTTGCCGTGGCCAGAAATATCCCTTTCTTTTTTAGTTTTTCGTTAATGGCCTTGCGCCTTTTTGATAGAAGGTGTTCCGTGACTAAAAAACGCGAAAAACAGGCTTTCTAACCAGGGCATTCACTTCGTATTCGGTTTTTTGCCTGCACTGCGGTGTGTCTTGAGAAGAGCGTTCATAGACGCCTTTGACGACAAATGCGTACCACTGGCTCGTAAAAAGAATTAATTTTCTTCTTTTCTACAGCTCAGGTAACAGCCAAACTTGCTGAGAATATTCTTCATTAAACCAGCAACCCATAACAACTCAAACGTAAAAACACAATTTTTTCCGCTATGATTGACCTGAACAGTTTGAGGTCGTGGTATAATTGTAATGATACTGTTTTCATTTTCTTCAGGTTTCAAACTCCCACCAGCTACATGCTGATAGGTCAGCCAGTGCATGAATTGGAAGACCACTGTAGTTTTTCTTTGCTTTGACAGTTGCAAGTAAATAGCCTTGTGGAAAAGCTGACTCCTGATTCTGATTCTAACCTTTGTTCGACAATGCCATTTTCACTCCAAGGGAGCAGAAATGAAGTGGCTCATTTTTAGTCTCTCAGACTGTGACAAAGCTGCGTCTGTGCTCTTAGTTTTGCAGCAATTATCATTGAATTGTTCTTTTCTCAGCATACAAGCTTGAGCACATTCATCTTTCTTGGTTATGCAATTCCACCACTTTCCTTTTACTATGTTTAAATTCAGTTCCACTGTATGTGTCAATGGTATCAATTGTGAGCTTTACGTGAAAAAGCAGCTATGATGATGTTATGGCTGCTTTGAATTCTTGAACGCAAGCATTTTTGACTCTCTAGTACCTGAGTGCGAACCTGACTGCGGCGGCCGCGTTTCCGTGGAGGCGAAACGCAAAAGGCGCCTGTGTGCTGCGCGATGTCAGTGCACGTTAAGGATCCCCAGGTGGTCGAAAATATTCCGGAGACCTCCACACAACACCTCTTTCTTCTTTCACTCCCACCTTCCTCCCTTCCCTTATGGCGCGCTTCCGGTGCTACTGACATATGTGAGACAATTACTGCGCCATTTTGTTTTTTCAAAAACCAATTTTCATTTTATGTCGAAAAGAGTTAATGAATGTTTGTTGTTTCATTATGCAGGAAACGAATTCACAACAGGACGATGTATTAAGTCAAGAGAGCTTCAACTTGGATGGAGAAGGTGGAACAGAGCCACCCATTGTCCACTTCATGACACACTCAACTCGCAATCCAGTTCGGTGGCCAAAGGTAATACTAATGAAGGTCACTTTTATTTGTTAATGAGTCTAATTGTGCTCCTTGAAGCCTGCTCATAGTTCATCCATGCTTGATATCCAGAAGGATATCAAGGAAACATCCTTTTTTGTGTGTGTGGGTGTATGTTTTGGGCAGTATTGTGAGTAGCATAGGCAAATGTAGTTAGTAGCAGTTAGCATCAGTGGAAACTGAATTATAGGGTAGTTCTTGCAGCAGTGTGTTACCCACTGGGAAACAGCAGACTAGCAGCTCGATCTTCTGTAACAGCATGCTGCTCGATACACAAGCTTGGCCTTTTTTGCCAGCCTTTTCTACTTTCTTAATTTCATCGTTTCATATTTTGGCTAATGCTGAATGCTTCACAATGGACGCAGTCTAGGTGTCTGTGGAATGCTCAGAAGAAAAAAAGTGCATCCCTTATGCTGTTAAATACAGTATGTGCTCTTTTGCATTTGTATGCTGAGAATGCCATTTATGTACTGCATCTTTTACATCAGTAGCTTATGAGCATGAATACAAAAGGTCATCTGCTCCTTTGATTTCTACTGTCGAGCTCATATCGTGGTATAGTGCAGGCAGTCTAGGAGAGAGTTGGGTAGGCTTGTGTTGAATACAAAAGCTATTTTGGCTATGTCGTGCCCACAAAGGATAGAAAACACTTGGTGGTGGCGATAGCAGCAGGTGTTCTTGCCAGTTGGAAATTGTCAGAATACTGATTGCTGTCCGCCGCTCTCAGTTTAAAGACATCTGTAGACATCAAGATAAGGTACCTGACACACCACGACAGTCACCTCATACATCGTGGACATGGCTGTCATCGAAATGCCAGTGGTTGACTGTTTTACGATAGAAAAGTCAGGGTTCCGGTATGCTTTGCCACGTGCATGCTGACCTCGCTTTGAAATGCACCACTGTTTTCTTCCGCACTTGCCATCTCTGCGAAGCGTACGCCTCCTACATGCTTTGCAGCGACCTTTTCCTGTATTCTGGGTGAAAGACTCTGAATAGATGAGTTTCGTGAACTGCGACTACTGTTCAAGTTTGTGCGGTGGATGACATCCAAGAATGGTATGAATTAGAAACCACGCGGGCGCATCGTGCCGACTCATGGAGGATTGCAGCCCCGCAATTTAAGAGGCTCTCTTTAAACTTGAATTTCGTTTAGCTTGATCTGATCAAAGTTTTAGTCTTCCTTGCAGTTTGAATTGTTGAGGTTCAACTGTACACATTATATGGTGTCTTGGGTATTGGCGGCGAGTGCGAACGAGGTCCGAAAAATCGAGCAGTCAGTTGTGGCGCATCCAAAATTTCAGGCACTCTTATACATCGGGTTTTTGGGCCAAGTCACGGTGCCAATACGACGTCTGAATAATGAAGCACGTCCAAAAAAATAAGGGGTCCAAATTTTCTGTCATCGACTATACAGTACTCTCCCTTTAAGGTATGAGAGCACTTATAAAAATTTTGTTTCATCAAAATGCCGTGTGGTTCATTGCTGAATGAGTTACATGCCCAAGCAGTACCGACAGCAGTGACAGCCAAAGTGGCCAAAACGTTGGTGACAGTTAGCCGACGTCGCTTGTCAGCAACCAGCATGCAGAAATCGGGCGCCTGTAGGTTACCCTCTTCCCAGCCCCTTACGTGCCCCTATGGCCATTCCCATTTCCGTTCACACCCCACAAAGTTCTTATCATGCAACTCTTGCTTCTGCAGCTCTGCACGAAGGTGTACAGGGCCAGCGCAACGCACGAGATGAGATTTCGGGAAGGTTGTGAACTCCATTAGGAGAAGCCCATTTGCAGTGGGGCGCAGCGATGGGAGAAGCTCAGGGGCGTGGCGTGGCACGGAGTTCGATATATCAAATATGGGGTGCGCAGAAATTAGATAAACCCATATAAATTTGCAGTACTTTTGCATGGGATTCCCGAGGGGATTTTAGAACTGTTCGATATAAGCAGTAATTCGATATATCTGGGATCGGTTCTATGTGTTTTGTACAGACATTCACGCAAGTAGCGAATAACCGTTTAAATATTCGATTTGTATCTAATTCAGTTTTCAGCCATACTATTCGTATTCGATTTGGTGCTGAACCTAGACTGTTAGTACTTGATTCGGTTTCGAAAAAGTACGATTTGCATACCCTTACCCTTGCATGCCATGCACTTTAGCTCAACAACCCAACCTCATCTATAGGTTGGCTTCTCCTCATAGCTAATAGGCCTTCTAGTTGAGCTATTTTACCTAAATTTGGGGGGGGAAGACAAGTTTGAACAGTATTCTTACCTTGGTTCCAATATAATGTGAAGTGCATTATGAAGTAGATGAGTCTAGGAATAAAACTCTCATTATAGACCCTGTTCATTATTAGATTTTTGGAGCAGTGGGTGATCTTGCATAGCAGCCCTGTACACCCCAAACCACCATACTGAAAGCTCAAATTAAGGGTTGCTCCCATCTCAGGCAGAGATGGGTAGGGGGCAGTGCACCCCCCTTATAATTATCAAGTTCAAGTTGAAAGTGTATTACTGTATATTTCCACGCATAAGTCTACTTATTTTTTCTCACAAAAATGGCCATCAGCTATTGGAACGTCAAAGGACATGCGGAGGGGGCCTATTTGTTGGGTCTAATGTAGCTCTGTCTGAGCTGCTGGTAATGCATGTCCTTTTCCAATGTCCGTTCCAGCCAGGATGCATGGCGCTGTGTGTGTCAATAAGAAAAACAAAAAAAGTCAATTGATATGCAGATTGCTTTCGCTGTCAAAGATTATAACTGCACGTCATTTACCCGGCTTGCTCTCACTGGTGATTGCAGTCATTGACAGGCTGTAGGTAGTGCAATAGGAAATTTCTGATAACCTGTGAAGTGGGCGTGACACCGTACAACGAAACTGCAAGACTATTGGCAGTTTGGTTTTACTGCTCACTGGTCAGCTGGGCCACACACGAGTGTGAAAGGCATGGCAGGAGCCCTGTTTTATTGCGTTTCATTTCCAGCTGTGTCCTGTAGTTAGCCTTGTAATTGTGTCGTCACGTGTCAGTTGCTTTGAGATATCCTGTACTGTGTATGCACCGTGACGCCATCCTACAGGCAGCTTGGTTGTTTTTTTTATATTCTTCCTGTTGTGACTTCCCATTCAGGTTGCATTAGACTCAGAAATTTTTACTGCTGTTCCAGGACAAAGTACTTCAAATACGATTGGAGTACATCGTACACGCTGTGGAAAAAAAGGAATGGCCTGTACCTCGTCAAGGTTTCACCTTGTTGCCAGCCACTCCTACAGAGTCACCTTCTTCACCTGTGGCCTCATCTGTGGCCTCTGGTTCTGAACAAACTCCACATGCCACTCCTGAACACATTGCTACCCCTGTGGTTGTACGGGAACAGCACCCTCCACCGCCACCTCCCCCTCCCCCTCCCTCAGTTCTCCTTCCTGACTTGTCAGCAAGACTGTCCCCAGCAGTTGTGGCACCCAGTGTGGCAGCCACTGCAACTGGCATAGCTGCAGCAACCACCGTCTCAACAACTGTGGAAATGGCCCCAGTTGTGTCCGTGTCTGCTGGTCCTCACAGCCCTATCCCACCAGCACCAGTACGTGGCCATTTCAAAGCAGTTTTCGTCTTAACAGCATGGTTGCATAAGGACAGATTAAACCTTTAATTCTATTTTATTTTAAATTCCAGAGTGATGACTTGCTCAGAGGAACAAGGCGGCGAAGAAGGAGACGAAGGTTCGAAATAGAGGCAGAGAGAGGTCAGTATTAAAGAGGTAGTGTGTTTGCAAAGGTGCTTACTTCTTGTTGGTACTGATGCAGCCAAGCTACGAGCACTTCTGTCCCACAACTTGCAACAGCAGCAACTGAAGCAACTCCAGCAGTTCCTGGCACCCCCTCCACCACCCAGCACCAGCAGTCTGCCCAGCACACTGGCCACAGCCACTGCTCCTGTGAGCACAGTGGCTCCAAGCACACCTCCAGGGGCAGGTGCAGTGGCCGCTGCCGCCGCTGCGGTCGCCGCCGCGACCACAGTAGGAGCCCCATCCCCTCAGGTGGCGCACCGCGAGGAACCCAGCAAGGTGCCCCCACCACCACCCGCACACCAGGGTTCCTCATCTGTACGGGGAGGATCAACCAGTGCTCTGGGCATGCTGGACCTGCGGGTAAAAGCAGCACCCACTCCTCCACCTGCCAAGGCCAGCACACCGGCCCCACCTTCCGAGGAGCCACCCATGGACCTGAGCTCTGGGGGCTCGGCACCCACTACTTCCAATTTGTCTGCGGCGGCCACCATGGTGCCATCTGTGCGGTCGGCACTTCTGAACGGATCGGTAGCCGCCAGCCGGGGTCGAGGAGGTGGGCGTGGCCGACGCTCAGGTGGCAGCCGCATCGATGCCCTGGCCCTCAATCTGCAAGCGCGCAAGCAGCAGCAGCTGCGCGAGGAGCATAGACAGCCAGGCTCGAGTGCAGATGAGCGCGAAGATTCGGACGCCTCATCAACAACGTCGGCTCCAGCCTTGCCCCCACCAACTCCCATGGCGCTCCCAATGTCCGGTGGAAAGCTGCATGTAGATGAAAAGGAGTTAGAGCGGCTGCTAGCAAGAAAGGTGCGTTCATCACGCATGCAACATGTTTTTTTCTTCCATAGTACGACCTGAATATTTTGAAATCGCTTTATTCACAATCTTGGTTTATGAGATGCTGAAACATTTACTGGCCCTGCTGCTGTGGCTGAGTGGTTAGGCCATTCATTGCTGAACCTAAAAACGCAAGTTTGATCCGGGCCATTTTCACTGCATTTTTATGAAGATGTTTACAGTAACTTTTGTTACCTTTCAAAAATAGCTTAGTGCTAAAGTTGAATTTAGCAGTATATTTTTGCCTAATAAGACTATATAAGGCACTTATCTTCATTCCAGTGTAGAAATTCTTGCTGTGTGTGTAATCAGACTGGCCGCTAAACTGCATGATCCACTCCAGCAGTCGGTGGGAGTTACAGCCGCCGCGGTGGCTGAGTGGTTATGGCGTTCGGCTGCTGGCCCGAAAGACGTGGGTTCGATCCCGGCCGCGGCGGTTGAATTTCGATGGAAACGAAATTCTAGAGGCCCGTGTTCTGTGTGATGTAAGTGCATGTTAAAGAACCCCAAATAGTTGAAATTTCTGGAGCCCTTCACTACGGCGTGTCTCATAGCCTGAGTCGCTTTAGGACGTTAAACCCCCCATAAACCTTATACTGTAAAATTCAGTGGGAGTTACACTGATTTTTCTGACCTACAGTGAACCACACTTGTGGTGTGGGCTGCAAAGCTGGTGGAGCATTGGGATGAGGTGATAGTGGTATTCACACAAGGAGCCTGGTACGGAGGGATGTGGTGAGGACGTGTATGACGTCACTGCCCCCGTCATGCAAGGAATTTGCACGGGCTGCGGGTAGCTGAGAGGGGCAGCACTGTTACCATATAAACCGCTGGCTAAAATGGGATACGACCACAGGCACCCTACAGAGCATCGGCTGAAAACTTGTCAGGCAAAAAAAAAAAGTGCGCTCTACTCCTCTTAGAGCGTGGAGAGAGAGGATTGTTAGTGCCGGCCAAGCAAACTGCTTCCTCCCCACCACCGAAGTGCAACCGTAACCTACATCACCGTGCCGCCTCTTGAAGGCATGAAATGCGTAGTCATCCCCACTTGGAGAGGGATTCATCGCCTGTGTTAATACTGCTTAAGGCGTATATCACTGTACATCAGAAAGTCCATCTCTGCACTGACACGCTGTGTCCGCACTTGCAGTTCTGGGTTCTTGTTGTGCTCCGCTGTAAATAACAGTCCAATCAAATCAAGCAAGTCTTTGTTTGGTGACCTTGGGTGGAGTGTATGTTCTGTGGCAGCCATTTCACCAATCAGCTGGTTCAATGCTTGTTTTCGCTGAGCTTGTAGTTGACAACACTAACATCGCAGAATGCCATTGGTCTCTGAGCACAGCACAGCCCAGCTGCCAGGTTTTTCAATTTGAAGAAACCTGCAGCCTGAGAGCGGAATGATTTTAATTGTATGTAGGTTCCTTGGTAAAGCGCACAAAGAAGAAATTTTTAAGAAATTACATCTGGTGTGGTGGCTGCGGAAGCCTAAATCATTTGGTGTGATCTAACATAAGCCATGCAGAGGCGCTTTAATTCAAAGGTTTTTGTGGTCTCAAATTGACAATATAAATTTTGCTTGCTGCGAGACGTGGAGACCTGCTGTGAGTGTGCACTGTGCTGGCTATGTGTTCGATCTGTGCGCATTTTTTTTTCTGTCAAGTTAAAGCTTCCAGCAACGTACATGGTTATGCTATGGAAAATGCCACAGTCCAGATGCTTCTGCACCTAAATACGGGCCTAGAGGTGGGCTTAACTGAAAGTTACACAGTCTAGGTGTTTCAGGCCGCAGCACTTTGAGCTGCATACCTGTCATTTACTTTTCGGTGCTCCATGCACTGCCTTGATGGAGGAGGTGGCAATCTAGGAGGGAAAATTTCTAGCAGTAATCCTTAAGATTCCCTGTATGATCTCCGTTGGCAGAATGGCCTCTTGCCAGAATGGCCAAATTCTCCAAGAGGCTAAAAGAACATACACATCATCAAATGCAGTCATGCATCTAATGCAGTAATGATTCATGCCTATCTGTACAATCACTGCATCTGCTGAAACGCCACCACCATAACAGTAAAACATGTCAGAGGAAGGATGGTAACGTGCTAATTATGTAACATGTGCATGCTTGCTAACCATATGTCCATTTAAAGTTACTGCTATCACATTGTCTCATTGTAATCAAGGAACTCGAGTATAGTTCTGAAATTGCAGTTTCATCCTTTTGGATTTGAATGTAATGTTTAGCCATGGTGTCAAACTAACAACTCATTATTATTTGCTGCAGAGCCGCCACGAGGAGCCCCCCAAATCCCACAAGAGCCCTGCAGTGCCCCTGTCTCTGTCGTCTATGCTGTCTTCAAGTGTTCTGCCTCATGGTGCAGACGTTCCCAGCAGTAGTCGGCAAGTCAGGGGTGAGAATGGATTTTTGTGGATTGTGCTTGAACCAAAGTCAAGGAAGTTCCAAGTGAAAAGGACAACATTTGTCAATTCTTTGCTGTAATGCTGATTAGATGCTATTTAGAAATCCGTACATAATATCAGCTGCTGTTTTTCCACCACGCAAAATTGCTCGATCAAGTGCATCAACACAAGCATGGCAGCAAGCCAGCACGAGGCCCATAGAGATGCATGCACCATTTCGATGCCTGCGCACATGTGTGCACACCTAGAAGTGACCTTGCAGTCACCTGTGTAACACTGGCTCTAATGCCAATGAAAGACATTTATGTCGAAGTGCAGTTTGAAGTTTTTCAGGCAAGCACAGCACTTGTTTGGGTGTCAGAGTGTGCTATAGGTTTGGCTAAAATTTAGAGAAAGAGCACTTTTTTAATTATTCAGGCCCAAATTGCAGTAAGAATTGGTTGGGTTTGAGGTGGCATGGGTAATTGCTGTCCAACGTGTGTGGAGCTTTAACCTTGTGAGGGTTTTTGCTGCACATGTGTGGCAGTAATCTTGTGTTTAAAATTTTGTGGTTTATTGGAAATACATACTCATTGGGAGGTGCTGCCACCTGCTAAGACTTGCAAGAAGTGTTGCAGAAGTGTTTTTGCTAACTTCTAGTGTAGTTTACAATTACAGTTTTGTGTAGTTTCTGTTCCTCTGTGTGCATCATCTGGTCTCTCATAGGGACATGCAAAAGGTCATCTGTATTTTGATTGGTGCTGTTCTTGGTTCATTATTACCAACAATCATGGGGTGTTACCACTGTCCACTTTATTTACTCGGTTTCCTTGTAGTGTTTGAGATGCCTGATAAAATCGCATTATGGCCGCACATGCTGCCTCCTCTTCTAGGGGCGGCAGTGATGGCATTTCGAACTTAAGTTATGTATTAATTACTCAGTCTGAATCAGAGAAGGATAACTTTTCTTCAGACAAGGAACTAAATTTCACCAGTTCAGACTCCGATCCCGACACAGCCACAACATTCTGGAAGTGGGCACAGTGCGACGGCAGCCAATTGTGCTGCACGTAGCAAAGGTGCCATGTATGCGTTAACACTAGCATTGTGCAAATATTGGAATGTTTCAAATATCGAAGTGAATAATGCAGCGTGAACTGTGGCATGAGCACCTGCTGCACCACCACGAGTCACACATGTAGTGAGGCAAAGCCTACCACCTCGAGCGGGCACAGCTTAATACTCAGCGGTTCAATATATCCGTTTTATGGTTAACTGCGTTCGATATATTTAGAAGTTTTTTTTTTTTAGGAACAGAAAACATTTAGGAATAGTTTGATATAGCCAGTAATTCGCAATATTCTTATTCATTATAACAAGCTTTGACTATATTTGATCAATATTTTAGCGACAATGAAGTCACGTTCTGCCACCTAATTTTTTTATAGCACCATGCTTCAGATGATAGCTTGTTGTTTAAATGGTGCCTAGAACTGTCTCTAATTTTTTGGGAGGTGTCACTCGCTGCGTGGTTGAGCAACAGGGCGAAATTTTTATTTTGTTTTATTATCTTTTTTTGCCGCGGGGCCTCGAAAGCTTGCGGCCAATGTATGTGATGGCACAGCAGGACTCGTTGCTTGCCTTAGTATCAGTCTTATATGAGAATCTTTTGCTTGACTTTCATGAAACCGAAGGGCGCATAAAACCTCTGCACGGTAGAGGTAGTAGCAACTGCTGCAATGGCATTTTTTGAGGAATTTTCATGAGATTCTACCCAACTTTACATATACTGTACCCTCGTTCCTTGCGTTACAGTTGTGTATGGTATTGTTTTTCTTCACTGTTTCGCCCCCATAAAAGCGACCCTCTCTCTCTCTCCTGTGTTTCATGTTCACAAAGTCGACCCTCGTCTTTTACTCATGGTTGTGTTACCTTCCGGGTAAATCGGTAATTGCCCAAGGGAACTGATAGTTACGTTGCTCCTACCTGGGACACTTGATGACTTAAAATCACAACAGATGCCTTTTAGTTGCTTTTGTTTACATATGCTTGCATATTGAGGATTCAGCTCACATGCTTCTTGAATTGCTTTTCTGGTGCAGCAGTCACAACCTACGCTAATAAAACACTGGTAGCTTATGCTTTGGCTATGAAAGTTGGCCATAAAAATGGACCTCTGTGCCCTCTTTGTTCTTTGACAGACATCCCCAGCCTGAGCAGCGTGGCTACCAGCCTCCCTGGCGCGAACAAGGCTGTGGATTCTCGCGGCGGTTCTTCGGCCCTTCAACAGCAGCAGCAACAGCAGCAGCAGCAGGCGGCAGAGCAGGCTTCGGCGGCAGCAGCCATGCATCAAGACCTCAAGCGCTGGCTGGATGACCATCCTGAGCTGATGGCGAGCCACCCAAGCTTGACAGCCGCTGCAGCGGCCATGGCCTTCTCGCCCATGCCCTCTCTGTCAAGCCATGTAAGTCTACGTAGCTTAGAATATGCACTGTGCAAAAAGCAGGGGTTCTGTTTCTTGAAGAGCAAAGCACCGTAATTTATCATAATTTAGCTTTCATAGTTTGGTATTGCCTTCTCTCGCCCATGCCCTCATTGTCAAGCCATGCAAGTCCACGTAGCTTAGAATATGCACTATGCAAAAGCAGGGGTTCTGTTTCTTGAAGGGTAAAACACCATAATTTATCATAATTTAGCTTTTATGGTTTGGTTTCTGATGAATTTTGTCCGGTAGTTGAATCTCAGTTTTACAAAGTCTGTAAAATACGCAGTTTACTTCATAATACAGCTCAGACCATTTATAACATAACCGCTTATAATACGGGACCACATTGTATGCGGCTTTTTGTGACAACCGCTTCGCTTCCCATAGAGTTCAATGTATTGGCTGACCGCTTAAGGGAGGCATGGCTCTGAGACGAAAAAAAATCTCGAAAAATTTATTTTTTGAAATTTACTTTTTCGAAATCTACAGCTGTGTACCCATGTACATAATCACGTGCTCTTTTCGCTTTTGCTGCGCCGGCTCTATCCGTTGGTCGGCTCCACGTGCTTGCATGTGTTTTTTTATTTTGTGTGCATGGCTTGGCTGATGTAATATTAGTGTTTCCGTTTTTTTTTGTTTTTTTTTTTTGTAAGTTGGCTCTCAGTGACTAGATTTAATAGTTATAAGTGATAATGTGCTATGAGAGCATCGTTATAAGTAGTTTATTTTACCATAGAACACTTGGTAGAGCTGACAGTTCCGCAGTTGTCTATTATGTCCGATGTATCGTTCTAACCGCTATGGTTATAAATGGGTTTGACTGGGTATATTTTTGGGTATATTTTTAATAGCATCTCATCTCGTCACTCTGGCGCTAGCGCACATTTGCCCCTGCTTCCATAAGTGTTGTGCATCCAGGTTGGTCGGTGTACCTTGCTATTAGTGTAAAAATGTCCCCTTCCCCTCACTTGAAATAGAAGTGTCTCCTCTCAAAGATTAATACAGCTATGAATTCATGTCTAAAGCCCTATGAAATAAGATTTGCCTTCGCATTTTGAGCCGTTGTGTGTAGCTGGTTCTTCTCTTGTAGGAGAAACTTGGTGCAAAGCATTCGGTTTGCAATGAGTACCACATTGGTGGCTGATAAAGCTTGTGAGGCCCGAAATTAAACTTCCCTGCTACGAGAATATATGCAGGTTTTTTCCTTTTTGTGGCTTGTTTCGTGCTTTTCAAGCAACTGTGCAATAATCTTTTGACGCTGTTGTACATGCAGCAGCTGGAGTTGCTCGAGTTGCCCGAGTCAAGGCGAAGGGGCAGGAGACCTCGGTTGGACCCCAGCAAGCTGGATCCGCACTGCCTCACCGGAGATGAGAATGTCTCCGTGATCAATCGGCTGACCGGGAAGAAGGTGACCATCCTTATTGTTCATTTCATGCGTCTTGCAGCGATATGTGATGCAGCACAGTGTGTGAACCTTAACTCCAAATGGTCTTGTTCTGCAGATCACTGGAAGCAAGGCACCTCCTCTGAAGCACCTTGCCGAGTGGTTAGACAAGAATCCCATGTTTGACGTGGACCCAAAATGGGCCCAGCTCGTCAAGGAAAGGGTACACAGCATGGTTTATTTGTCTTCCTTGTGTGCATGTTTAATTTGAAATTCTGCGTAATTCAAAGAATTTCTGCGGTCCCGTAATTTTTAATGAAATTTGACTGGCTAATTCGAAGCGGATAGTAGCGGGTAGTACTTTTTCCAGACCAAATGGAATGCGAATAGTGTTGCTTTGCTACCGAATCAAATAAAAATATAGTTTAACTGAAAACCGAATCGAATACGAATTGAATATTTTGACGATATTGGCCTCTTGTGCGAATATTCAATGAGCAATCGTGAGGAACAGCAAAACGCTGCTTTCACAGTTACAGTTGGATCTGTTAAAAGGCTAAATTCTGATCCCCATTGGGGGGGTCGCAACATGAAGTCAGTGTACAGTGGAACCCCATTCATACGTTTTTCACCGGACCGCGAAAAAAAAACATAACAGCCGGGAAAACGCAACAGTGAGGAAAGGTCCGAAAATTAATGAAAACAGTGCAGCTTTGCCTTGAAACAATTTATTTCGACATCAAGTGAGCTTACGTCTTAAAAAAATCGAGAATGGTCGATTGCCGTTTTTTCCGCTCGCTGGAAAACACCACGCGTTTCTCGATGGCCTGGAAAGCCGCATTGCTCTCAGCGTCGCTTTGAGGTGCGACGTACCTGCGGAGGAGGTCCAGAGCCGCGACGGCTTCTCCAAAGCTCGGGTCCGCCAACTCCCCGGAATCATGCAGCTCGTGCTCCTCGTCGTCATCACAGTCTGAGGCTTCACTCGCGACCGAGTCTGCAACGATCTCGGCGATACTCTGACACTCGGACGTCACGACAGCAGCATCCACGGCGACGTAGTCATCATACGTGACTCCCGTGGAACCCAGCGCATTCAAAGCTTCACTCAGCTCTTGATCATGAGAGGCTGCTTCTGTCTCTTCAGCTTCCGTGGCAGTTTCCTCTCTGCCGTCCATGCAAAAGCCACACCGCGCGAAGCAGTGCTGTGCAGTTGACGCGCTCACTGCAGTCCACGCTGAAGCGACGTAGGGCATAGCGTCCAGTATTGAAACGATCGTAGGCTGCTGTCCGCGATCAATACGCACCAGACAGCGCTTTACGATGGACTTCCTGTACGAGTGCTTTAAGTTCTTTATGTTGCCGGCATCCAACGGCTGCAAGTGGCTTGTAGTGTTTGCAGGGAAAAAAAACAAGCTTAACGTTCCGAAAGAAACGACGGGTCTCTCGGGTGGGCAGCACAATTGTCCAAAAAAAGGACAACACTCCTGCACTGGGAGCCCATCTTGTTGTCGAAGTAACGAGGAAATTCTTCGAACAAAGAACCCGTCATCCATGCACGACTGTTGCTTCTATAGTGACATGGCAGCAGGCGAATGTTCTTTAAGCACCGTGGGTTTCGGTATTTTCCGATTACCCATGGCTTCAGCTTGTCCGAGCCATTCATGTTGCAGCAAAGGAGCACCATAAATCGTTCTTTGCTGCATTTGCCTCCGTGGCATGCTTCGCCCTTCAGGCTTAACGACTTGGATGGCTGCACCCGAAAGAAAAGACCCGTTTCGTCGGCATTGTAGATGTCACGAGGCTCATACCCCTCAATTATGGCAGATAGTGTGGCCTTCCAATCGTCGACTGTTTCCAAGTTTACACTTGCTGCTTCCCCGGATACCGTCTTATACGCGATGCCGTGCCTCTTCTGGAAACGGTCGATCCAGCCATTTGACACCGCAAAGTCACTGATGCCCAGTCGGTCGGCTATTTCCATCGCCTTCTCGCGCAAAATGCTGCCGTCGAAGTTAACACCGGCAGCGCGAGCTTGTTTAAACCAAGTAAGAAGCGACTCGTCGAGGTTTCCATACTTGGCGCCACGAGCCTGCTTAGCTTTCGGGCCGAAGAGCGCGGCATTCCCTTGTATCTCGGCACGCTTCGAGACGATGCTGTTAAGCGTCGAGGGTGGCAGACCAAGATCCTTGGCGATGTCGACTCTTTTCCGCGCTGGCTGCCTGTCGACTGCGTTGAGAACATCCAGCTTTTCCTCGAGGGAAAGCGCCTTGCGCTTGCGCGACGCCATCAAAGGACGACAAATCGCTCGCGGTGTTAGCGAGGCCCGACGAGGCGTAGGCAGTGTAGGTGTTGACGGGAGGACCCGGACGACTCGGATGGGTTGAACCACACAAACAAGAAAGACTGGATTAGCGAGGCCTGACGAGGCGTAGGCAGCGTAGCTGTTGACGAAGGACACGGACGACTCGGATGGGTTGAACCGCACAAACAAGAAAGACTGGATTAGCGAGGCCTGACGAGGCGTAGGCAGCGTAGCTGTTGACGAAGGACACGGACGACTCGGATGGGTTGAACCGCACAAACAAGAAAGACTGGATTGCTGCGGGCCCGCAGGTTTTACTCGCTTCGGCTGACGAGGCAGTGGCCATCTAGTGGCAATCTCTCCAACTCGCGTGCGGCTTTTTATGGCCTCCGAGATTACCCACGCGCATGCAAGGGGGTGATCTCGGAGGCCATGGTCTTGTAGCCAATTCCGTAGCCAAGCCTGGCCAAGACTTGTCAAAATGGCGGTTGGCGCGCGTTGCCCGGCCGGGTTCGGGGTGCCAGGTTGCGACGTATCATGCGGGAACGTTTTCACAGCTACAACGTAACAGCGGGGTACCCAATACATTGGATCCTGTGGGAGCTATGCCGGGACCGGACGAAAACGACGTAACAGCCGGGAAAACGCAGCAGTGAGGAACGTAACAGCGGGGTTCTACTGTATTAACTTTATCATTGTCATGTTATACTCACCGGAAACGTACCTTTTGCTGTTGATAACGGAAAATAATAAACTGCCGCCACATGAATGGACTGCACTGTGGCGCTGAACTCTCCATTCTGCGTGCACCGATAGTGGCAGCATGGCAGCGCATCATGTATGGTCCTTGTTTTTGGAATAGTAACAGAAGAAAATATGGCAGGTCATATTAGAACTTCGCACCAATTATCCGAAAAGTTTTCGAAAACTCCAGGCCATATTCGATTCGTCTCAAATAATTTTGAACATACACTATTAGAAACGGTCGAATATGAGGATATTCGATTCTGTATTCGAAATTTCCGAATATTCGCACACCCCTAGAAGCAGAAGCTTGCACCAGCCCGATTAATTCGGAGATCTTGGATGCTATGTGGGAATGCCTGATCCTTATTTCATCACAAACCAATGAAGAGACAGCCCCCCAGAGCCTCGAGGCAGTGCTGCAGAGAATGTAGGGAATGCCATTGCTTGGTATGCGAAATGCCCCAGCCTCAGTAATCCCAGCACAGAAGTCATTCTGTGATAATGCTTGTGGACTGCCGAATCGCGTGCCTGCGGAGAAGACTTGCTGCACTGCAATGTAGCTGTGGATGACGGTAGTAGTGTCAGTGTGCGCCTGGCGACGCGGCCATTCTTTCTACATTGTGCTGCATTGAAGAGTCAGGTCCACCATTCTTTGTGGGAGTGATAACATTTTAGTTAAGGGGGCCACTGGTCTTAAGGGGGGAGACGGCTTCTGGGGGCGAAAAAATCGCAAAAAAAAAATTGATTTTTCAGGAATAGAATTTTTGAAATCTGCAGCTGTTTTTCTACTAGTCTGTGAAATTCCAGAACTCTAGAGTCAATATTTCGACTGTAATACGATTAAAAAATGCAGATCGCACACACCTGGAACAGATTTTGACGCAAAAACCACTGTCTTTCCATGACACGCAGCCGTCATTCTCCGGCAGTGATCGCCGCCATCTTGGTCTCATTCGAAAGAGCATCTTTTCGTGTTCAATTTCGCGCCATTGCTGTGCTTTTAAAATGCTTATTGGTTGCGGGAAAAAAAGTCGCAACATGCACTGCTATTCGCTTAGTCGGCGCACGTGACTGAAACGTGTCATCCGATTGGCTGACAAGCTTCCCGTCGTCTGCTTGGCGCGTCCGTGGCCGGCCGTGAGCTCAAGCGGGAGCCACTTTGTGTATCGTTCTTAGTGCGCTTTACAGCAATGTCAGCACCTAAGTTCCGCACGGCGCACAAGTTCGGAAAAAAGAGGAAGAAGACGCTGACTGGCAACTTCAAGAAGAAGCGCTCTGCGGAAACCGCAAACATCACATCTGAATCATAGTGCGATGTGGAGACCGTGTTGGGCCTAGGCCTAACGGCGACCGCGGAAATTGGAACAGCGGTCGCGTTCGGCGAGACACCCAGATGCTGCAACCTTCCGAGATAGCAGCAATTACGAGGAAAGCGCATGGGAAACTGCAGCAGATGGCATCGACTCCTGCAACGGAGCGCAAAGCTGCTTTCTTTGGTGCAACCGCAGACGCCGCGACTACCACTGCCGAACCGCTTGGCAACGCGACTGACGCAACCTTCACGATTGTTAGTTTGGAGTCTGTGAATGCGCTACTAGCGTGTGTGAAGTACAAAGTGTGCTGCGGTAATGTGAACATCGGCAAATGTGACAAGAGTACGGCTTTGCTGTGAAATTGACACTTTCGTGCGTAAATTGCGGCGACGTTTCTCCCGAATGGAGTTCGCCGCGTGTGATCGGCGGTCAAAAAAAAAGAATCCGTTCGTTGTGAACATTCCTGCCGCGCGTGCCATGCAAGCAACCGGAAATCAGCGTGCTGCACTAAATGATATATTCTCAGCAATGAATATATCTCATAGGGGTTTGCACACGAAAACATGGCAAAAGTATGTCAAAGAAAAGTTGACGCCCGCGGTGGACCGTGCAGCCCTGAGGATGACAGCTGACTACACACGATGCGTTCGGGAGGTGTACTCGGAGCTAAATCTCGGACACCCAGGTAACATCGCAGTCTCATTTGACGGCTCGTGGATGACACGCGGGCATTCCTCGCACATTGGAATCGGGACAGTTATCGAGCTCTTTACTGGACTTGTGCTCGATTACGTCGTGCTCAGTAATTTTTGCGCCGCGTGCGAACGGGGCCCGAAAGATGATGACCCGACGTATTCAGCGTGGAAAGGAAGCCACATATGCCAGAAGAACACCAACAAGAAGGCTGGCGGAATGGAGGTAGAGGCTGCACTCATCTTATTCAAGCGGTCTCTAGAACTGCACAACCTCCGGTACACAACCATACTGTCCGATGGGGACAGCCGCACTTTCCTTGCTTTGCAAGAAGTCTATGGGTACATTCTAATTACCAAAGAAGACTGCATAAATCATGTGCAGAAGCGCATGGGAACCGCTCTGCACAATGTGGTCTCAAAACAGAGAGGCTCTAGTGGAGAATCCCTTGGCCGGAAAGGAAAGCTGACGGCAGATTTAATTTCTAAATTGAGTTCATACTATGCATGGGCTCTGAAATCACACATTGGTGATGTGGAGACCCGCGTCCCTCCTTAGGATGCTTGCCCATCGTGCTAAAATTGCAGTGCTCGGCGGCGGCACGCGAAAGCCACAACTACGGTGAACTACTACACTACCACAACTCCCGTGCCTTTTACAGCCACAAAAAGCTGGAGCTGGTGAGACTGATGCCGATATGGATAGCGGTAGCTCGCGGTGGAGAAAAAAAAGTTGACAATGATGATGATGATATGGTGACCCACGGCCTGAAGTGCCATCCATGGGCGAACATTCTTTTCATTCACACCCAAGTCCTGACCAGCTTGCAGGTTTGAAGACTGCTCTGCAGCGAGCACAGCTTTTCGGCAGCACTATAATGACGCCGTTTCCTTGGTGCCATGATATCAGTGAAAATCCAAGTGTGTAAAATCTGCACTGTCGCAGAACGTGGCAATGCCACCACATGAAGAGAAAGTGAGGTCAAAATGGCAGCCAATGCTCATGTGCTTTTAATGGCATCGGCTGGATAGTAAGGGCTACACTGTAGTCTTTTGTTGGCATTTCATGGAGTGCCACCTGCGTGCAACTTTCTTCGTTTTTATGCATTGTCATCGTAATTTATGAATACAACTGCAAAATTCTTGAATCTAAGCCAATCTAAGTGTTTCATATTTCATGTTTTTAAAAAAACCATCGGCCTAGATTCGAATATATACAGTAAACCACATGGGAATACCAGGCAAACCCGGTAATCGAGCTGCCGCGGTGGCTCGGTGGTTATGGCGCTCGGCTGCTGACCCGAAAGACACAGGTTCGATCCCGGCCGCGGCGGCGGTCGAATTTTGGTGGAGACGAAATTCTCTAGGCCCATGTACTGTGCGATGTCGGTGCACGTTAAAGAACCCCAGGTGGTCGAAATTTCCGGAGCCTCTACTACACCGTCCCTCATAGTCCGAGTCGCTTTGGGATGATAAACCCCCCATAAACTGGTAATCCAATCTGATGACCCATCCCACCCCTTCCCAATCGGAGGTCGTGCTGCGCGGCTCAGACATGGTAGACAATGCTCGCCCTGCAGCTAAAGCCGTCTAAAGCCCTCAGGCTTCAGCCCTGTCCAAGCCCTGCAGGGCTCCAAGATGTAATAAGACAACCACAAGCACCGTCCAAGATCTGAATCTTTTTGGTGGCAATAAAAGTTACTTCCTCCTCCTCTGTAACGCACATGCTGCCAGACGAGCATTCCAACAAGTGCGAAATAGAGGTATGAAGCATGAGCTAGATGAGTGGACTCCACCAGGTGATGCAGTGTTGCAACTCATAAGGCACTCATATTCTGGAGTTTTTGTTCCTGAGAGCTCCTTCTCTTAAACAAATTACACATTTGGCTTCCAAACATATTAGATATCTGTGTAAAATTTTATCAAGCTATGTATGTTAGTAATGCCCTTATTTGTTTGAAGGTGACCATGTTGTATCCCACACCTGTATGACCCTGGTCCATATTTAGTTTGTACTCTTTCCATGTTTGAGCGAATGCATGCTTTGCATTTCTTGAGCTTCCTTCTAAGGGCTCACTTCTGATATTTTTTTCTTCTTTTGGTCCGCTACATGTAACTAATTTGGCCATGCTTTTTTCTTTCAATTTCCTGTTGTGCAGAGGTGGTTGCAGCATAGCAAACAGAATGAAGAAGCGAAAAGTCAGATGTCTCAGTCAGCATCTGCAAGGCGCAAACGTGTATGTATTGAATTTTTCTTATTGGTTAGTTATAGTTTTTCAGTGCAGCGACACCGAACTGTAGTGAACTAATTTTTTTGTTCGGAGTATTTGAGCCGTGTGAACTGATTACTGATTAAGGTCTTTGGGACCAGAAAATGGACCAAAAATCAATTTTTTAAAAATGACATTTTTGGAGCCTATACCTATTATTCATCAACTCTACCAGTTTTCTCCTGCAGGAAATCGATATTTTGACCATAATACTAAATTTAGATCACTATGTGGGCTCAGTTTGTGTAGGAGCAGGCGATTTAACACCATGAAAATTTTGGACACTGGCTGTCTTAGTGCGCCAATATCTCAACACCTAGGACAGATAGACATGTCATATTGTTTGCTAAGGGAAGCTGAAGGCACAATGTATGCAATAATTGAAGCACAATTGTTCAATCACGCTTCAAGAATTTATAATTTTGCAAAGTTTATCTATGCACCATATTCACAGTTAGAATGCTGCTATCCTAAGTGCTGTAAAATTACGAATGAGGGTAAAATGAAACAACTGCTGTGATTATTGCACTCTTTACTCACCATACTATGTAGCCATGGGTTAAAAATTATTTTTATTGGGCCTTTTTTTTTGTATTGAGGCAGTAAAAAATGACTAATTAATTAAAAAAGCAATTTCATATTTGAAATCAGTATAAAAAAACTGAGCAAGGTGGCACAGTTTCATTAGGATTGGACGAAAAATAAGGAAAATAGGTCAAAGACCATTGTCCCCCCCCTAAGCTTGATTGTAACGTGAACTCATTTTTCGTGGTCAGAAAAAAATGCGCAATATGTTCAGTTGTAACGTGCACCAGATTTTCATGCTTCCCACACAGAGCAAACAGCACGTGACGAGCACGCAGTTTTGGCGCACTTGAAGAACCACGTGGATGAAAGCAAGAGAAACTCGGAGAAGCGCCAATTGGCATCTTAAACGGCACGCATGTGTGCGGTTGGCTGGTTTACGCACAGCTGATAACCACCACTGCCAAGGGCTGGCGTGTAGCTCAGGAAAGCGGAACTGAAACTACATGGTCGGTCTTTCTTAGGAAGCAGGGGCCATCGTCCGTTTTAGTGCGAAAGTGCTTCTAGCCGCACTCCCCGGTTTTCAGCAGTGTGCGTCTGTGTATGTGTGCGAAGCATTTCAGTAGCAAGTGTACTGGCTGCAGCATCCAGTTAAGGTTTGAGTAGGGCTATTTTCTCGGTTGCTTGCCATGCCAGTCTAGTACCTGGACGTGGCTTTCCTTTGTGAAGCTGCTCAAATTAGTTGGTGTGAGGCGGCTGGTAATCCGAATTAGCAAGCGCCCAACGTCATAGACATGCATGGGCACCAGCCGGTACCGCAGCGGCTGTTTGAATTACCTGTATCTCTAAATTAGTAGGGGTCAAATTAACGAGCTTTTACTGCAGCGATGCACAATTAGTACCGAGCCACCATTTTCTGACGCCAATGACAGTAGGGTGTTACTGGCATAGTTTTTGAGCAGCGAGGGGTGACAGTTACGGGTTCGACTTATGCAACAATATGCCGAATACATTGTGCGTTATGACCTTAGTAGAGCTTTTTAGGATGTGTTCGTGAAATCTGTTAATTTGCACACCCCCTTGTTGAAGCCTTAACTTTAGAAGAAAAAAAAGTGAGCAAGTTACTTGAGTTAACGTGATAGTATGAGCCATGATTGTATCACAGAGGGAAAGGCAAGTGTTACAATTGTCTTTTTTTTTTTTTGCAGCCATATTTTCTTGTTATGGTTTATGGAGCCATGGATAATAACCTAGTATACCGCTAGTCCTCCTCCTCGATGAAAATGTCGCTTTAATAATTTTCAGGACTTCTAGACAGATTGCAGGCAAACAGAGCAGGGAATATACAATAGACCCCCATTAAGACAAACTCGGTCACGATGAATTTGCAGATAAGATTTGGTTGGTGTCCCTTAAGATTCAGTATAAAAATATCCGCTTAAGACCAGCCATTTCACTTGTGCCTCAGTAAACTTTTTCAGCGACCGTGAATCATGGCAACCATGCGCAACAACACTCGTGGGGCATCTGCACGACAGTATCAAGGAAAGAAAAATATATACAGTGGAATCTGGGCTATACAATCACTATTGATACGAATTTCTTGATAACATGAATTAGTAAAATTTCGTGGCAGGAATGTATCGTGTACAACATGCGTAATTCCGGGTGTTCTGAGCACTCCCCCTGCCACAACGAATGGTACGAACACTGAAGCCGCCACTGAAGTGTCTTCAGGAGCTAAGTGCTGCCTGCACATTGATGTTGACACGATTGCCACTTGCGTGGTACGCACCACAAGCAGTAAGCGGCAGCCCGCACGTTGCCGACATCGTGTGCGAACGGTAGCGCGTGGGGAACAAATCCTGTCAGCTGTGCTGAAATCTGTGTGAATGCATTTTTCTTGCACCTTCATATAGATTTTAAGCTTTGAATGATTCATATATTTTGCGCTACCCTATGAGATTTGTATCATAGAGATTCCATTGTAAATTGCATTGACGCAAGGAGGCGCACCCGCTCAAGATAGCTTCCGTACACTTTTGCACCTTTGCGTACAGGGAAGCTTTCTTGCCAGTGCGGAAAACATAGGGAACCTTCACAGCTGCGTGCACTGGGCACAGAGATCTGACACATCGCAATCTCGGCATTGCACACACATCACATGGTACGCGTTGCATCTGGTAGACTAAAAGGCATGCTGGTGCGGGGCGCACTTGCTGGTTGAAGTTGCAGTGCTGGCATGAAGCTTGTCTGTAGTGGTGGTGGTGGTGGTTTAAATGCCTTTATTCAATACTAGGCTCCTCACCTTGGTAGTAGACAGATGTAAACAATGTGTATGTTTCAAGGTTTTTCACTTGATTTATGCCAGAAAGGTTCTGGTTGACCAGTGGCGTGCTCTGAGGCCAAGGCTGCACTTGCAGGGTCATCTCCCGGAAATGCCGAAGGAGCGCGTGGCGGCCCCTGAGAGCAAGCGCGGCAGGAGGACGGCTGCGTCCCTCTTGTCGAGCCTGCACCAGGCGGGTCTCGGGGGAGCCTCATCATCTTCTGGTGGCGCGGCGAACCTCGGGTTTCCCTCTACCTCCGCCCTGAACCCTCTGAGCTTCAGCAGCAGCATGCTGGGAAACTTTCCAGGGCTAAAGTTTTTCATGGAGCCCGGCAAATCGTCGGCAGCCGTTACTTCACCATCAACGTCATCAGCTACCCACCCTCTCTTTCTGCCCTTTGGTGGCCTAGCAGGCATGGGATTGGCCAACCCCCTGTTCAGCTTCCCCGGCCTAGGCTTCCAAGGCCTGCCCTTCGAGGAGGCCAAGGAGACCAAGGCCCAAGATGGTGAGCGGGCCCCAAGCAAGGAGCGCCATAACAAGGGCTCGCCCAGTAGCAGCAGCAGCCTTCCCACCTCGTCAGCCAGCCTGGCCTCCACATCCTTTCCATTCCTGTACCCCTCGGGACTGCTTTACAACCCCTTGGGCCTGGGTGGCTTCTCACTGCCCACCAACATGTCAGCGTCGTTCGCCTCTCTAGCCCAGGCGGGCCTGGTCAATGGCCTTGGAGGGCTAGGTAGTGTCATCTCATCGGCGGCAAGTAAAGCACCCTCAGCATCCCTGGCCAGCTCGAGGCGGCCTGCGGCCCCCTCAGTCACGTCGGCTTTGGGGGCTGGGCTGCGAAGTAGTGTGCTGCCTCCTCCGCCAGCCAGCTCCACCACCCGCCGGCCAGCACCCATCCCTCCACCAACCCTCGACTCTGATGATGAGAGTCTCATGGGTAACGACATGGACGACTTGGATGATCTCGACGACCGCGACAACTCAGATGAGCTAGATGAGGAACCCGACCACAAGCGACCTCGGGAGGAGCGGCCAAAGAAGCCAGAGGCAGCACCTCACGACAAGGTTGCCTCATAGCTGGCGTGCAGGGCCGTGGACTTGGGTTCTGACATGAGAAGCGACATTGGGTTTCTCTTCTGTACCTTTTTGTATTTATGGCCAGTCACTGGAGCGGCTTTCGTTTGGTTGAAACCTACCCTGTATGGATGCTGCACCTTTGTTTTGCATCTCAGATGCATCGTTCCTTGTTTTTACATCTCCTTTTCCCTTTATTCCTGTTTATACATCTACGGGTTTCTATACAGTGCAACTAGTGGGATTCTTGCACAGCACATTTTCTTTCTCAAAGAGCATGTATGGCTTTTGGTGTTCGTTCAGTAATACTTTCTCCATTTTGTGAAGCAAGCAGCAGGCACCATACTGCTTAGCCATTCGTGATCATTCGAAGTCCCATCACTTAAATGTTTCTTACGGGTGAGACATTCCTGAAGCTTTCTTTGTGCTTTCTTTTGCTTTAGTTTCTGCATTTGCTTACATTTTATGTACCTCTCGTACCGCACGTACTTACACAAGGCGAAGTAACTGTCGCATTACGTGAGCAGAGGGGAGCATGAAATTCTTTGTGTCATCATAGTATCAAGCATGTAAATATCAGTTGTCTTCAGTCTGTGGCTTGCTTAAAGATTTCAGCAGTTAAATCTAGGGAGAGAGGCCGGCATAAAACAGTAGCCTGAAACACTCATTTCTTCATGCCTCAATATCCTTCCTTTAAGCTTTAAACACCTGTGCTTTGATACCTCGGTTTCGTTCTTGTACTTTGCTGCTATATGGTTGTGCATGTATGTGTGCGTGTGTGTGTGGACGTGTGCTCAGAGTGAATGGCTCTCGTTGAAATCTCACAATGTATTTATTTTTTACTCATTGAAGGTCATGGGAGTGTAGGCCACATTTTATGAACAGAATTCTGGTAGTGTTGTTGTCGAGGTGTTTTGTTTCCTTGTAATCTATAATAAAATTGAATGCAGGCTTAAGGGCAAGCCTGCTTTTTAAAGTTTGTTTTAACTTGGGATTATGAGCAGGATTTCGAATGCCATGGAGCAGGCTTTTATGTGTGTGTATGTTGAGACCACCTTATGGTGCATGTGGAAGACCAGTATCTGCATTGTTAGGGTTTAAGGACTTGCTTAGGATGATGTCTTGTGGCATTGTACAAAGAAAATTGCGGTTGTGTACAGATGATATCGTCCTCCGCCCTCTTGCCCCATGCAGCTTCTTGTTTTGCTAAACATGCATGTCACGAAATAGAAAAATGCTGTCTGCCATTGACTGAACTGACAAAGGCACTGAAGGGATGTGCTTGTGTGCATTTCATCAGAACTGTGTCGGGACAGCTGTTCTGAAAAGGTTATTTTGGACATCTTATATAAATATATATATATATACACACACACACAGAGACACACATGCATATATAAATATATATATAAATACATGCATTTCCTCTCTAGATTTTTTTTTTTTTTTGCCTTCAGGTGCAGGGCAGGGGCATTCTTTTCAGTTGTTTTGTGTAAGATTTTCTTGAATGTGCACGTCTTGTCAGTGGGTCAGACATGATGGAGCATTTGTGTATAGGTGTGAAACCATTGTAAAGGTTCTACGAACAAGTAGCTGTACGCTTCTGTTTTTAATATAGGCAGCATAGTTTTGACTGCTTTTTATTGTGTTCTCTGGCTGTCTCTGCATACTCAGTTTCAGTTGCATGCACTTTCTTTCATAGTGCCTTCTTTGCACCGTTGTCTTCTTTCTCATAGCTTATTTCAAGTATTGACAGAGAACTTATATGCAATGCCTACCTTTGCTTTATTTCTTTAACCTCATTGTAAAATTTATTTATTTGCTGCCTTGCTCTGCAGTTTCTTTGACGCTATATAGCTTGAGGTGAGATGTGCTGGTCACCTCATTAGCATTGGAGTAAGGTAGTTGTGCGAGTTGGGAATGGATGTCCCTTTTCCCTTTCAGTCCTCGTTTGTATTTTTTTTAAATGCTTTTTTTAGTCAGCCTTAGAGGTAGCTATCTCAGAAGGCGGGCACGGAGAAGTCTACAAGAGTCGTGCCTTCTGTGTCGGCAAAGGAAACCCTGTACATGCAATGTTGGGAAAAAGAATAAGCAATGTTGGACATTTTGTGACACCAACAATGTCATAGTGCATGAGTGATGCAACCTTTCATATAGTGTTTGTACAAGTGTATGAAATTAAATCTTGAAAGTGAAAGAACAATTGTGTGTTCAGAGTTATTTTTTTCTTCTGAAAATGATGAGCAGAAAAAATAATGCATACGGCGAAGTGTTATTCATGCTTAAAGAAAACAAACACAGTGGCCGTTAACTGGATCCAAGTCTATTGTTTCATCGGATCAAGGTACTAACGTCCCTTAGATTGTTTGCAGCGTAACCGAAGCTGTCGGATACAACTTAAGTCTGCAGTGAAGCTCCGCCCACACTCACGACCGCCTCGCGGATTTCCTCCACAACAAAAAATTAGACCATTGTTAAAACTTTTCTTGTTGCCTAAACAAAAAACATAAGAAAAATTATAGACCTAGAATTTTGATACGTGGCTTGTTTAATATAGTCAAACGTTAAAAAGTTGATTTCGTTTACTATTATGATGGGCCGGCGGAGCAGTACAGTACGCCGCAGACCGTGGCCCGGTGTTAGCAACTGCTGTTATTTTAAGTTGTATCCTACTATATTGGCTGTGTGGCGATGCCAAAGCAACCGTAGCGCCACAGTTTGGTGTGCGATCAGCTGATCGGCTTAGCTTACATGCTCTGTTCAAAGAGAAAACTTTGCCACTTGAGGGTTGGGAGTTAGGGCAGGTGGGCTGAGTGTGGCGCCCAGGTGGGGTCGACGTCTTGAGCCCACGAGATGAGTGAGTTGTCTGGTCTTGCAAGAAATTGGATCCAACCCTCCGCCATGTACGTGCCAAAATGCGACTCCAACACACATGTGGCCTGCGTAACCACTCCAACCACTGCCCTCTATCATCAATGCCGCCACAGTGCGCGCACACTCCCCCACTGCTGCCGAAGTTCGCGATCGCGCTGGCCATCGCAGATCCCCGCACACGCACGATTCTCAGTGACTCTAAACGAGCCATTCAAAATTTCTCGACGAACTCAATTTGTCTCCCTTCTGCACACATCCTCCGCGTCTGCACTCACGACCGCACTGTAAGCTTAGTGTGGACTGCGCACGCGGGGAACTCTGGGAATAAAGGGGTCGACCGTTTTGCCCGAGGCCTAACCAAACGGGCAGCGGATCCCTCGAACCCAGATTCTCTCGCCGAGTTCCCCCTATCCTATGCGGAAATCGCGAACCTCTACAAGGAAAAACGTGTGTACCCGCCTCCCGACCTCGACCAATCGCAAGCCACCATGCTTAGCAGACTGCAGACCAATTCCATTCTCAGTCATTCTGGGTATAGACTAAACCTCATCACTGACGGGGAATACGACCGTGTGCCTTAATTGCGACCGCGGAGTGTTTGCCCTCAGGCACACATCCTCTAGGGATGCGATCGATGGTAACCCACCCCCACAATCTTTACTGCCAGCTCCACGACCTACTGTCGTGGCCAGCTGCCTCCCCGGAGGGTTGGATCCGGTCAGAAGCTGCTTCTGCTGTGTGCGGTGGCTCAGTGGTTAAGGCGCTCGTCTAAGCTTCGCCGGAGTAACCGGGTTCGAACCCTATCGCGGTGGGCGCGCGTTTCGATGGAGGCGAAACGCTAAAGGCGCCCGTGTGCTGTGAGATGCGCAGGCCGTCTAATTATTCCGTAGACCTCCACTACGGCATCTCTTCTTTCACTCGCTCCTTTATCCCTTCCCTTAGGCCACGGTTCGGGTGCCCACCGAGATAAGCGAGACAGTTACTGCGTCATTTCCTTTCCTCAAAAAACCAATTTTACACGATAGCGTGTATTGCTCGTTCGGTCGAAAAGCCGTCGGCGTCGTAGTAGTAGTAGTTGTAGTTGTCAGCACCGCGCGTCGGAAATATTTATTTCGGGTGCCCACCGAAATACGTGAGACAGGTGTCATTTCCTTTCCTTAAAACCAAGATTAATTTTCCTAGCTTCCCTTACGGCGCGGTTCGGGTGAGATATGTGAGACAGGCGTCGTTGCATTTCCTTAAATTGTCCAACGGACAAGGCGTCGCGCCGAACGGGCGATGCCATTCCGTGGACCCCATGGCAGTGCTGCAACACGCTGTCGCGTCCCACTCTAAAAGACGAAGCTTAAGCGTCCTCCAATTTTTCATTTTCATTCTGCCGGCTGTGCTTTCTAGAAAACGTTTTTGAACAGACTGAGCATGAACCCCGTGGCGAGAGTACCAATTTCAGGATTCCATTGGTCGAAGCTGCTATGGCGGCCCTGCTTGAGCCGTATGGCCCTCGGGGCCTGCGTTGAGCAGGGCGGCTTCCCACTCGTTGGGGTTTGGGGAGGCAATAGAAGATATGGCCTTTTTCTTTCTTTCTTTTTGAGAGGAAGAGAGTCGCGATTTTTCCACAGTGCCGACATTCTGGCCTGTAAAGTTCTGGGTACTAGTAATACTAGCAATGTAGAGATTTGGGGGGTGTGAAAGGTGTTTGCTTGTATGCTTGTTGAATAAACAGCGCGAACAAAGACGAGCACAAAAGACAAGAAAGCGAACGACACGGCGCTTCTTCTTCTTCTTCTTCTTCTTCTCCTCAAGTAATATGGCACATACCCACACGCGCTGTGTCGTTCGCTTTCTTGTCTTTTGTGCTCGTCTTTGTTCGCGCTGTTTATTCAAGATGCTTAACCAACTAGCCCGCCAAAACGTGTTAATGCTTGTATGCTCCTTAATGTTATTTCTTCGTGTTTACTTAATTATTTAGAGGGTTTCGGATATTCTGATCGTTCTAGCCTGTAGTTCTACTTGATTTCAGCTAAGGTGTAGAGTGAAGGAGTTCTTCAGGCATTCACTTGGGATTGAAAATAAGCTTCCATATTACTAACTGGTTAGTGTTAAATTATTATCAAGCACAAGTTAAAGATTATTTTCATGTATGCAATACACCATTTAGTTACCTCGTTACCACCGCCCCCTAGGTACGACTGCACGGTGGCATTGTGTGACGTCAGTGTCAGAATCGCTCGTTGAGCGGACAGCTAGTGTTCTGTTCCCTGTGTTGTAGTCTGGCGATACCGCTGTTTTTCAAGGATGTCATACGCGTACCTATTTAAGTACATAATAATTGGAGACACAGGTAAGTTCTGTATGATGTTTTGAATTCGTTGGAAGGCTTTCCCTGGCTGTGTTCTCTGTTACTTGCCGTGACGCGTTTTGTAACATGCAGGTCCGTAATGCCAAAATGGCGACTCGCTAATGTTTGGAACACCTCTTTATTCTGCTGCCTATTGAAAATTATCCGAACTTATCACGCACCTTCGCTCCAGTCACGACAGTTCAGACTGCTAATCGACGTCTTTGCAAACCTTAGTCCTGGCTTTTAGTTGTTCTAAGTAAGGGACAGCTGGTTCGGATGAATAGGTACGGAGGCTGAAGGCGTCTAGCTACCCTTTTGTACCGTCAACTGTCTCCGCAGCCATCCACATGAACGAATAAGTGATCGCTTCGGACCTGTTATGTTTTTGTTGTTTTTTTAACCCCCCACGTCCGTTACTGTTTTCTGTGGCGTCTGGTTTTATGTTGAACGCGCTTGAAGCTGTTTGAATGGGCTTGCTGTGTATATTAGATTTCTTGCCCTCTCTTTTCAATAGCAGCTGTTGCGCATCTCGTTTGTTTGTTGGTGCGTGTGCAGTAATCGGCCACGAGTAGCCGTGTCGTTCCGGCTCAGTGCAGACTTTGGTTTCACTTACAGGAGTGGGGAAGTCCTGCCTTCTGCTGCAGTTTACAGATAAGCGCTTCCAGCCTGTACATGACCTTACGATTGGTATGTTTTGCACCTGCGCATGGCGCTGCGGTATTTTCGAGTATCGAGCTGATGCGTTACTTAATTCCTGTCTTTCTTTCAGGGGTTGAGTTTGGTGCCCGCATGATAACAATTGATGGAAAACAGATCAAGCTGCAAATTTGGGATACGGTAAGTGTAACAACTGCATAATATTTGATACAAGTTGACACTTAAGTGTGACTCGTGCACTGGTTAGGTTCTTTGTGTGATGAAGCGCGGTAGGGCGTAATGACAGCTTGCTGAGAACCGGAAAGGGTGCCATCCAGGGTAGTTTCAAACTCATATAATTCCTTAAGCTGTTTGTGCCAGAGAAGTGTCTTCTGAGCTGTTCAGAAAACATTTCTTACATCAAATGTTTAGAATAAAGAGTCCTTTAACTGTGAGTACAGTTGGACGACCATAAACATGGAATGCACTGAGTGAATGGGAGTGTGTCGGTCACGGTGTAACTTGTTAGAAATGCCACTGTGCATAACATGGGGTAATGTTTGTGCAGTGCAAATATGTTGGTGGTATTGTTTCCCTGTCATACTAGCCCTGAGTGCAGTGATGGTTACACTGTGGGCTCATGTGACAGCTTGATATCAATGAAGATCATTGCAATAACTAGCTGCATCTACTGCAGCAAGGAAGACCATGGGGCTCTGCCCAAATGCAACAGGGTCTTGAGTCCCAAAATGCCTGTATTGACAAAAATTTATACTTTGTACATTATTGACATGTGCAAATGCACTTGTGAAAACTGGAAATATTGTCAGTCTCCCCCTGTCCACAGAGAAAAGAAATGTCTAAGTTTGCGCTCATGTGGTACCTTTATATAGCTGTAAATGCTACCAAAAGTATAGGTGGTATGCACTGGCACACAGCTGCGGTGTTGCACTATGGTGCGACTCTGCCGGCCACCATGCTTGAGGTGCACACAGTAGACGAACTTCTGCTTTGCAGATGTGTTTTCATCATGTGTCGCATTGCCGCTTGGAATCACTGTGTATCGAAATTTCGGCTGGTAGTCGCCGGGCGTAATAGCTACACAAAACTACGTCATGAATGAATGCCACTCTGGATGGGCAGCTGTGCCGGTCGAGAAATAGGCGCAACGATGAAGATTGATTGCCAGTGGAATCTTTATTCCGGAATCGAAGCTCGAACAGTGGTCACTGACAGCAGCTTTTCCGTGAAGCCGAACAGCCACATATGGTTCAAGTGCATTCACGAAAAAGAGATTGGTGACCTGGCAACTCGTTACAGCACTTGTGGTACATGGGCACACCAGGTGAACCTTGGAAGAAAGTCATCGATTCTGTCTTCTGTGGAAGTCCTCTACGCACAACGCATACACATGACCGGACTTGGGAAGCCTTGTTACCACATTCGAGCAGTCAAGCCACCGTGATGGCTCAGTGGTTATGGTGCTCAGTTGCCGACCCGAAAGGCACGGGTTTGATCTCGACCGTGGCGGTTCCATTTCGATGGAGGCGAAATGCTAGAGGCTCATGTACTGTGCGATGTCGGTGTACATTAATCAACCCCAGCTGGTCAAAATTATCTGGAACCCCCTCCACTATAGCATCCGCCATAGCCCGAGTCCTCTTTGGGACGTTAAACCCCATGAAAACGAACTGAGCATTCGAGAAGTCATTTTTTTACACAGACTTGTGACAACAGCTGCTGATTATAAGGCAGCAAAATGCAGGTTGCAGCAGGTTGTCGTTCGTTTTTTCATTGTTCGCAGTGTTACAAAAGTTTACTCAAGAGTAGATGGTTGCTGACATTTCATAGTCCGAGCTTTGTCTTTGTCGTGTCTCTTTCGTGCCTGCTTTTGTCAACACAGTGCACTGTGCAGAAATTGGTGAGCTATTTATGTAGGGAGGTTGCCATGCTAGCTCGCGCTTGCAGTATCGCCTTGGGTTTGTGTGGCCGAGTGACTGATCTTTTGCCTGTGAATGTGCTTGAATCGTATGGCTGTCCGGTTTCACAGAAGTGCTGCTGTCACTAACCACTATACGAGCTTCGATTCTGGAATCGAGGGGAACACAACCAGCGACCAACTTGGTTGTTGCACCTGTTTTTCAACCGGTACGAGCAGCGCTAACCAGCGCGGCTGCCCATCCGAAGTGGCGTTCATTTACGACGCAGTTTCCTGCAACTATTGCACCCGGCAACTACCACCTGAATCTCCAATGCACATGGATTCCAAATGCCAATCTGAATGCAGTGCACAAAGAAAACATGCTTGTAGGGCAGGGGTTCGTCTTGCTGCGTACACCTTGAGCATGGCGGCAGCGCGGCTATGGGCCAGTGAATACCATCTCTAGGATAGGATTGGTTTGAGTACTTTTGTGGGGCTGTAAACTCCATTGAAGTGTGCTGTTATCTGGCCTTACTTTGTTGGTGCGGTGGCTTGAAAAATAAGAAGGTGGCATATTACATATTTGATGTCTTTTTTTCTTTTCTTTGTGTTGAATTGAAAAATGGCATTGAGTTTTTATGCTTCATCTTATCTCTTCTGCTTTTGTTACTTGGCTTTTGGGGAACTCGTGTACCCATATGACAAAGGGCAGATGGTAATAAAGCAAATATTTGCAAATAATAAACAGCTATTGCACTTAAAACCTTTAGTGTTGTGCTCTAGCTGTACTCTGTTTTTATGAATTACCACTTCTCTGCTTTGGCGAGCCTGAAGTAATGAATGTATTTTCAGAAATGAATTCTTAAATTCATTTACAAGTTATATAGTGCTAGCTGTAAAGTTACATTTGCCAGATTTGACATCACCCCTACGTATCCACGAACACCACCACGTACACGCTTCCCAACCCCACATCAAAAAGATGTGCAATTTAGAGTATTTATGTGTGAGGTTTTCTCTTGATTTAGCAGTCTGGTTGTCATGAGATCTTCCTCGCTAGTGACAGGAATTGTGTGGATGAAAACGCTTCTATTTCATGTGGAGGTATGCAATACCCATAGAAGCTCATGTGCGAGGTGTGCAATACCGATAGAAGCTGCAGTCATCGGTGCGCGGCTAACCATGGTTTCCCAGTACGATGTTTTGAGTGTGGCGAATGGTGCGTGTTTATATTCATATTAGTGTTTCATTAGGCGCACACTGATACACTGCTGTCATTTCGTGGTTCAACTTGGAAGACACCAAATGTGTTATGTAAAAAAAACTTAACTGCTTGTTTTAAGAGCACGTATGTTAGTAAGCTCTTGGAAGAAAGACAAGTATCCTACTGCACAGGATAAAAATCCTACTAATTTCTAATGAAACATGGAAGCCAGTCAAATATATCAACTGCCAAGTGTCGCAGGGACATTATCTGTTAAAGAAATACCTGAAGTACTCGTACTAGAGCATTTTTTTTTCTAAGTCTTTGTTCGGGAATAATTCTTTCTTGTACTGCTAATGGGAGGCTCTAGCTCATTGAGCTGATAGTTGATTGAGTTGATAGTTTTCCAGTTATCACTTGAAGTAGTGCAGTACTAGTATATAAATAAAATCCTGTGGACGAAATCTCTTCCGAGGTTTGCAGCACCAACAGAGTACAGCCGCGCATTTCTAGTTTATGTCGTTGAAACAAACATAACGCTATGTTTGGAAATCATGCATTGTGTTTTATAAATTTGCTAACTAAAATTTTTTTATGCACCTCGTAAAAGTAAGTGGTGACTACAAAATATGGATTTCCCCAATGGTGCATGATCGGAGTCTTGGTGCCTATGACACCAGCCTGCGTTTTTTCTTATTGCTGTGGTAATTTTCTGTAGATACTATTTTATGTGCTGAAGTTGTGCCTTGAGTACGAGGACATCACTTTGGAGGGCTTAGAATTTGAAACAACCTTAGTGTGCACTGACATTGCGCAGCACGCGTGCATGTTTGCATTCTCTCTGTGTATGGGGTGTTCCTGTGGCTGGACTAGAAACAGACGCCACAGCCTCGACAGCACCAGAATGCCCGTAGCTACCGAATTAGCACTGCAATTAATGGCAGCCTTCAGTGTGCGAACATGCATTTTCATTCTCTCAGTTGTCTGCGTCTATACTCAAGTCAACCTGCTGGATTCTGCGATTGGTAGGATATCTGGCATTGGGCATTGTATTAGCTTTCTTTAAGCACTCACAGCCTCTGGGGTTCAAACATGCATTTTCATTAGCTGAGTTGTCAGTACCTACCGCTGCAATAGCTCATTGGTTATAGTGCTCAGCTACTGACCTGAAAGACTCGGGTTTAATCCCGGCCGTGGCAGTCGCATTTCGATAGAGGCAAACTTCTAGAGGCCTATGTACACCCCTTAAACCCCATAAATCAGCCAACCAATTATCAGTATTTATACTCGAGTCAACCTGCTGGATTCTATGATTGGTAGGATATCCAGCATTGGCCATTGTACTAGTTTTCTTCAAGCACTCGCAGCCTCCAAGGTGTGAACATGCATTGTCGTTCATTCATTTGTTAGTATCTATACTTGAGTTCTATGATAGCTGGTATTCTATGATAGCTGGTATATGTGGCATTAGGCATTGCGTTAGCTTTCTTCAAGCACTTTGTTCTAAGCCACTACGGTGTCTCTGTGGTTGTGGTGCTCGGCTGCTTACCCAAAAGACATGGTTTCGATCTGGGCCGCTAATGTAATTGTTAACGCTTTGTGGAATGCCGGAATAAACAGGGTTTGAATGAGATTGAAGATTATTAGCTTACAGGTACAGTGAATAGTTAGTAAGAAAACATTTAATCCATATAAGAAGTTTGGGGTCCATGTTCATGAGATGTAATTTTTAAAGTAACAGTTTGACACGCTTAACCAAAAGCTTTGGAGTAATCAAGAAAGATACAATCTGCTATCTGGTGCCATCATTTGTGTGGTGAAAAATTCAGACAGCTATTGGTTTTTTATCCAAACGCCACGGTGTCACATTACTGGAAAATAGCACACAGTCGGCATAACCCCGTCAGGTACAAATTGTGTAGTAGAGTGTAATTTTCAGATTTTTCTGAGGAACATTCGAAGAATATAGAGACAAAATTGCCACCTCCCCTGATTATGTGATTTCTGTTTGGTCCTCGTGTCCACATTGCGACTCAACAGTCCTTTTTGTGTATCAGTTGTACACTTGCTTTGACAGATTATAAAGGGTTGCTATCTGAACAAATTTTAAACCTTTCAATGCACTCATGCTTGCAAAACAAGCAAGCGCAAACACAGGTTGAAGGCTTACCTGAGTTACCGTAAAATGCTGAGGCCATCGTAACAGTGATTTCCCGTGTTCATTTCGCTTGCCCGACTTGAGGTGGTCCTACATAGTAAGGGAATAATTACTTATTAGCATCCACCCAAGCACAGCCATACGGCTACAAATTAAGGCTATACAGCCTTCTCAGAAACTTTGCAGCTAAAGAAAAATTCGTCCTGGTTTGGGATTCGATCCCAGGACCACCGCTTCATGAGAGCAGTTGCTCTACCAACTGAGCTAACCGGGACGGCAAGCTTACGTTAGGGCGAGAGCGAATTGAGGCGGTAGTCTCGGGATCGAACCCCGGACCAGGAGGGATTTCTCTAACTGCAAAGTTTCTGAGAAAGCTGTAAGTGTTCCTTTGTAGCCGTATGGCTGCACTTGCGTGGATGCCAATAAGTAATTACTCCCTTATTACAAATCTACTCCGCCTTGGGGAATTCCCCTAAATATCTGGTCCTACGTAGCTTTGCTGCATAGGACCAAATATAAGCTGCATCCATTTCATGACTCATATATCTCGTCAGTAACTGACACCAAACAAGTTACGTGTAGGTATGGAGACACCATAACTGATTGCGGTAAATATGAGCGTATGCATCGAAATCAAATGCTTCAAACAGTTCGCTTGCAAAAGTGGTTAGCCAGAAGCGAGCATGCCCTCAGATATTGAGATGTAACATTTAGCAATAAATGTCTGTTTTGCCCAAGGACACTCTATTTGCAGTGATGCAGGGGTTTACTGCTGTTCATTGGTGTCACAAAAGCCATGCACTCACCTACAAATTAGCTTAGCCTTGCTCAAATTGTTACACTTATGGCTGTGTGCTGTTGATGGGAGATGCAGTTTGAAAAGGCCTTTCTCTCTCTCTCTTTCTCAGTAAAATTTTGTTACTGAATGGAAAGTGGAACGATGAGATCGTGATTTACATGTGAAAAAGACGAGTTGAAAAGTGAACATTAAGTGCACATAATGGGTGTAATGTGACATTCTTCTAGAAGGGTTCCCCATGCATCTCTGTTAACACTGTCTACACAACCCTCATTGAATACTGCCTGGATGTTGTTGGCTCAGCGTTGTTGACACTAGTGGCTCACTTAGTATGCACTCAAAGTATAAATCAGCCTTGTTAGATCAGCTTGTTCAGTGTTTGGTTAGGTTAATTGAAGCTTGTTGCTGATGCAAGGAACGTTCCTATTTGTTTTAGGCTGGGCAAGAAGCATTCCGTTCTATCACCCGGTCCTACTACAGGGGAGCAGCTGGAGCTCTGCTTGTGTATGACATCACACGGTATGCCTAGCATTGCTCTAATGTGGCAAATCTTTCAGTAAGCTACTAGCTTATGGTGACTGGTTGCTGTTTTCAGAAGGGACACTTTCAACCATCTGACAACTTGGTTGGAGGATGCTCGTCAGCACTCCAACTCCAACATGGTGATCATGCTGATTGGAAACAAAAGGTACTTAGTACATAATTTTTTTTAATGGAAATCATGTGAATGCACCTGGTCTGACTTGGCAACATAGGTTTGAAGGCTTTTTAAACTTCTGTTGTCATGGTATTTTTACCCTGTTCATTGATGTCAGTTTTCTTCTAGTTTTTAAATTAGTAATAATTGAAACTAGACTGTATGAGTTTCAAGACAATTGAAACTAAACCATATTAAGTATGATCTACACAGTCTAAAAGTGCTGCACTCCAGAAACGCAGTACAACCATTAATAGGAGATGTGATTCACAGTATAGCAACAGCTGAAACATATAGACAAGAAATAAAATTATGCTGGGTCCCAAGCCATGTCAGCATAGCCGGTAACAAAAGAGCCGATGCTTGTGCGGCACAAGCTCACCTAAGCAAACTAGAGACGGTAAATATTCCGCACAAAGATTGCTTAAATCTATTAGAGAGTAAACTAATTAAGAAATGACAGTCCACTTGGGTAGATGAAATCAAGAATAAAAACCGCACCTGGTAAAGCCGATTCTTGGCAAACTGAAGTTGTGTCCACACTAAGAATGCTTTATTGAAGTCTACTTGTGTTGCCTTCACATTGTACGTACGCATCTTGCACAACTTCATACTCGTGAAACAAGAAAATCCTCTTTGTGAATGTGGTGAAGTGGTCGCAGTAAAGCATATTTTATTTGCTGCAGAAAACTCGAAAAACTCAGCAAAAAAGCATTTCACAATATTTTATGTGAAGCGTCCCTTTCCATCCCAGCTTGCTCTTAGGAGAGAACGCAAAAGTAGACTTATCACGAGTAGTTAGATCCCTTAAAGAAGGAAATGTCATCAGCAAATTGTAATTTTTTCTTTAAGAACTAGTTGTCCGCCAGTACAATGAGATCTTTCCAACCCTGTGTTTGGTGCATGGTAGCCTCAGCTGCTTATGTGCCATAAAACCCAACACACAGACCCTGTGTGCGGCAAAAATTAAAGCCGGCTGGCTTTCTGCCGAAAGCAAAAATGCTTGCACTAAACAGATTTGAAACTAGCGTTGCTCATGCTGTGGTGGCAACAGCCAAGCTGGTGCCACCACATAGGACACTAGAGCACTACCCAAGCACCACGTAGAGCACTACCTAAGCATGCATTCGCACTTGGTGCCACTGTTCTCAGCACCACTGCACTGTGTAAATAAGTAAGACTTCAATTGGTGTAAAATTCAAGAAATTATGTAACATAAGCAAGGCACAGCTTGTGTTCATGCCCAAAGGCAAACTATAGCGGTGGCTCCTTGTAGGGAGCCATGTAAATGGTTGCACTGGTGCTGTAACAGTCCCTGGTGCATTCATGAGAATTTCACTCGCTCATAGTAAATACTGAGGTCTGGAGCATTTTCTTTAACATACCAGCAGGCTAGTTCGGTGGTAAATGCACTTATTGCGCCAGCCTGCGATATTTCCATAACTGCTTCAAACGGGACTTTTTTTGCGTAATTGCGCCAATACACAGGCTGTCGTTAACACTAGGTGGCGGGAGTTCGTCCATTGCTTAGTATGGTCACTGCATCTCTCTGCCATTCAAGGCTGAAAGGACAATCGATAAAATCCAGTCCGATCCTGTTTCTTTGATGGGAGAATGAATTAGTGTGGGTCAGTGCTGCTGCCTGTGCTCTCCCTCGTGCTTATGTTCTTGCGGTGTGGGCAGCTGCAGTGTCACTTTGGCGTTCAGCGAGGTGGCATACATTCTTCTCGCACCCTCTTCGGGTTCGCCTCGACATCTCGGCTGTGTCGTGATGGCACATTTGAGGCTAAAAAAGGAAGCTTTTCCATTTTGGATTGTACCGCGGCGATGTAGCATGGCCAGAACATAAACCTAAAGAATCAGAAATGAAGGAAGTGAATGGTGATGGCAGCTCGCCGAAGTAGCCAGTAATTAGTTAAAGCTCACCGTCGGAACCGCTGGTAATTTCTTTCATCACAGTCTGCAGAAAAAAGTTCCAATTTTTACCGCAGGCATCTTTGGGTAGGAAAACTGATTACTATGGAAGCCATGGAAACTCGTGGCATTTCGGGTAGATAGCGACATCACTCAGTAGTTTCGGATTGCAGTGTGCTTTTCTACAGAGCATTCTGGTTGAAATAAAATGCTTTGAAAAAACGCATGAGCTGCCCGTAGGTCCGTTTAACAAACATGTTCGCAGCACGAATAAAAAGATAAAAAGTATGAAAACTGAAATAGGCGACGCCGGCTGGTGCTCGCTGGCTTGCCAATTAATAGATCAAGCACGCAGGTAATTCTACCGCTTATCCCCGTTGGATTCACGCTGCGTGAAGATGTGAGTAGATTATTAGCTTGTATATCATACGGTAGGTAACAAAGAGAATGCAGGAAATGCCCTGCTTGGTTAACACATGACGTTAGTCTGTTGTTTTGGATTCTCTGGCTCAACGATGTGGCGATGCAGCGCAATCGCTCACGTATCGCAGCCCTGTCTGTGCTCGAATAAAGCTTCAGAATGGGAACACTCACATGGCATTTATTACTGTTGTAACTACAGTAAAAGCTCATTAATTCAATCCCGACGGGACCACGAAAAATTGTCGAATTATCTGAATGTAATATCGAATGAACAGCAAAAAGCATGAAATTTGCTTCAGCATGGCATACCTTTGTTTACTGAAAGCTGTGTGATGGTTGTCTGCCTTTGGGCTGGATTTTGAGCGGCTACAATAGCCGTAAGCACTGCCAGGTGCCCTGCGGCACACAGACTACCAGAATTTGTCCACACGAATCCTCCAGCACGGACAGGGCTTCCGCGGCTTCTTTAACCATGCAGCGGTTGTGGCAGCTCATGACAGTCTTCATCTTCTGAAGTGTCATTGTTGTCAGCGTCCAGGACTTCTCGGCTAGCTGGCCGGCGACTGCGACCACCGATGGCCATGTAATCGGTGAGCCGCATGGTAGAAGGCAAGACATTGTCAAAACAGCTCTCGTCATCCTCTGTAGGTGTGTCAGCTGTTTTGATTGGCAGTTCCGCTGCGCAGCAGTCAGGTGGCACAAAACCGCTGTGTCAGAAGCAGTTGGCGATAATCAGCGTATTGACCCATTCATGAGCTGGAATGCTCACAGCACTGAGAAGCGAAAGCTCCTTCCTAGTAAACCCTCTTCAAAGTCAGATTCTGCCTGCTTCGAAGCCAGCCAGAAGCCTTAAAAGGAATTAATTTTTAAGGCGAACTGTTTTGCTTGGGCACATATCAATGGCTACACTCATAGGGAGGTGGGCCTTGCATGCGGTCATGATTCACTGCAGTACAATTACTTCAAGCTCTGGGTAATTTGTCCGAATTAATGGGAGTTTCGCCCCATAGACTTCTGTACATTTTGTAGGGACCAGGCGGGCAGGTCGAATTAAGACTTTCCGAATTAATGGGGTACGAATTACCGAGCTTTTACTGTATAATAAACCGCGCACCAGCCATGTGCAAAACATCGAGGAGGGTCTTGAAATGTGAGTGCTGCGTAAAGGCCTTCCAAACTACCAACGGGATACCCACAAGTGAACAGCCAGAGCGTGTGAAGCGCGGCGGCATTTCCTGTTTGCGCCACTCCCACATTTGATGAGCCGTGGAGTCAAAAAAAGTGCCACCAGAAGGCACTTTTCACGGACTACATTTCATGCCAAGAAACAGCAAGCAAGCCTTTGCTAGGGCGCAGCAAAGTTTGTACAATTTCATCGGTGCACTGGCAGACGAGGCGCGCTCCCTCTGCTCCCGTCTTCGAAGCTTGGCTGGTTTGCCGAATTTACGGCGGAAACCTTGAAAGGAAACCTAGCTGCAGGACACAAAGTGAACCTGTTTCCCAGGGCAACTTACGACGGGGATTCAAACCTAGGGAGGAGACTCTCAAAGAAAAGCGGGCCCCCTTCCCCATTTTCACTGCAGCAGCCGCTGCTGTCCTCCTTTTTCCTCACTATGCGGTTGAAGTGTCCCCTAAGAAGGGAGACAGTAACAGCATCTTTCCTTTCGTCAAAACATGCTTTTCGCTTCCCGTGTTTCGTGTGCCATTGTGCCGCTGCAAGGGGCCCCTTTTATTATAATAAATGACTTTTCTGTAATGAAGTTTCTATCCATTATTCTGTTGCAGGTGAAGCATATTTTCGCTTTCTTTAATTAACATATCTGCATTAACCAATGCCAGTAAATTTTTTCTTTGCGTTTGCTGGTCTATACATGCTGCTCTGCAGATCAGCAGGTTTAGACATTTCTGTAGCTAGTTCTATTATACTAGCTACTTGAATATTGTACTGCACAGTTTTTTATAATTTGTTTTTAACTGGACAGAACTGTTTTTTTTTAATGCGGTGGTATTTTCCATATGAATGTTGATTTGTTGCTGTGAGTAGTTTTGTGCTTATTATTTGTTGCACTTGTGATGCTTCGGCTGTGGATAAAAACTAAGCGCAGTTGTCAGTAATCCTGCCATATTTTTGTAGTGCTACTCAGTTTTTTTCTTCTTTTTCCTTTGTTTTACACCTGTACTTCATCTGCCATCGGCTGCAGTTTTTCTGATATCCATAAAAAGGCATATCCTTATTTTCTCGACGTACTCTAGGCGTTTGTTTTTCATACTAAAATTAATTTTCTTCTGGTGTCCTGCGCTTAGCGGCTTTTTAGGATAACTGTAAGACATGCTTTTGCAAATAATAGGCTATAAATGACCCTTTAAGGTTCTTGTTTTGGGCTTTTTCTGGCTGCTACTAACGATTTGAACCGGCTTCAAGTTGACTTTTTGCCTGGTACAAAAGCTGCTGCAAAATGATCTTGGCGATTCCCACCACTGCTTGTTAGTTCGACCTACTTTGCACAGTGCACATACACACGGACAAGAGGAAATAGGGGTGCAGCCACAAGCACTCCTCCAGCAAATGCACGAACTATTTGCAAAAACAGCTGTGAGGAGAAAAATAAGCAGCAGGTATTGGGAATCGGGAATTGATACAGGCCAACTTCAGTTTGATGTCTGTATGCCTTTAATATGCACAGGCATGACAGGCATATAACAAGCGCTGTCACAGACAGAGCTCTCTGAGGCCTCTAGGCATAGAAGTCCTTAACTGCTACCATCACTTGGAGTGCCTGTGGCAGTCGATGTGGCTGATGGTATTGTGGTGTGACGCAGTGACTTGGAAACTCGGAGGGAGGTGAAGAAGGAGGAGGGTGAGGCCTTTGCCCGGGAGCATGGCCTTATCTTCATGGAGACCTCAGCTAAGACTGCAGCCAATGTGGAAGAGGCTTTCATCAACACAGCCAAGGAGATCTATGAGAAGATCCAGGAAGGTGTTTTCGACATAAACAACGAGGTAATGTTGAGCAGTTCTATTCTATATGAAATTTTAAATACTCCAGGTGCGTTTCAGTGGACTGACCTTGCCCATAAGGGGAAACCTGCAGTTCACTTGCCGAAACTTTTGCTTTGCATAAGGCTGTATCAGTTACATTTGATTGCCAGTTAGCCACAGTGATCATATGCATGCTGAATGTGGTTCCAAAGCTGGATGCTTCATTTGTGGGCTGCGATTGCACATATGCTGCAGCTGTTAAATCGGGGGCAGAGTATTGAGGGTGAGGTGTGCGAAGTATTTGGGGCCTAATGCTTTCCTGTACATGTGTCCAGCAGGGAACTTAGGAGAAAAAGGGTTTCAACCACCATCGCTTTGCAAAGATATGAATTTCGGGCATGCAGTAGAAACCTGTATTTGCTGCATTTATGTGAGAATGTCCATAAGACTGACAATTTCATTTTTGCTTCCTTGTCTCGCATCTAGGTTGCCGGAAGGCAAGGGTAACTGTAAAGATTTATTTTCCTTGGTGCATGAGTGTAAACTAAGGTCTTGAAGGCTGGCCTTGTTTCTTGAACTGTTTGATGTCTCAATACATGTGATCAAAGTTCATTCGCCTTTCCTTTCCTCAAAACCAGCAGAGTCTAAACCCTGCATTAGTTTTGAGAAAACTAAAGGTGCATAACTCCCTCATTTTGTAGATAGACACCACTACCACTTTGCAATGCTTTTTGTGGGCTTGTGCCTTTCCCGGATAGTTTTTCACTCACATTGAACTGTCTCCCTGCTGCCCGGTTCCCATTCTGCTGTGTATATTCAACTGTACGGAACTTCAGTTTTGCGTCGTCAGCATAATTGTGAGCACAAACAACGCACCATACACACAAAGCCATACAAATGCAGCTCTGAAATCGAAACCTTTAAGAGTACGACTGGCTGGATGTGGCAGCAGGGCACACTTCATGTCACCATCGTATCCTGTCTGGTTGTTGCAAGATTGTGTGATTTTTAATGCAGTTTTAGTGTAATATGTGTGCATGTGTGCTCAGGTGGCCCCAAGATGTGCACACATGCCACTGTGCAGGTTCAGGGCCATGCACGCAGTCCAGGATCATGAGGCCAACATTCGGAGGCACGGGAAAAAGTAGTTTTTCATAGGTCTCAGACAAACATTTTTTCTCGAAAAAGTATGATAGGTAAAAGTATACAAAATGCATAACAATGATTGGAATGGAATGCACTTTCTAATTAGATTTATTTCAACACAAATACTTGTTTTAAATATTGTGAAAAAATAGAAAAAAAAATTTGCATTTACAGACAATAACTCTCCAAAATAAGTATTTAAATAATTCTAGCAATTGCAAAATGGTTCAAATTCTTTTTATAATTTGGCACTAAAATGTCAGTTATAACTAAAATACTTTTTGACCTAGGAATTTTTTCTTTGCGCTCTTTAAAAGGCTGATTTCAGTGTGTCCTTGATATTATTTTTACAGTCTGGCAAAAAAACAATTGGAAGTATTATGTTGTGTGCCAAAATAAAGCTTGATAAGCGTGTGTTTTAAAAATACAAATTGCAACTAATATTTCAGGAAAAAACAAGAAAAATTATACAAATACAACTAACAGGCCAATGTTCCGGCCTCCATTTGCACCTTTTCAGCGTCCGAACCAAAATCCCATCGTCAGAGGCCCTGCTACTCGATGCATTGAATATATATGCTGCCGATGCAGTAGAATCGCGTGCAGCTGGGTTTTTTCGAGCGCGCACCATACCTGCTCCCGGTGCCTTGCTTGGAGCGGCCTACGCCGCAGCCTCCGCTTCGGGCATTACAAAAGTTCGCACCTCATAAGGAAATTGCAATCTACACAGAAAAATTAAATTAGTTGCTGAACAGCAAACCAGATGGCACCGCATCATCGTAGAGGCTAGTAGAGACTTCATATGTTTCATAGCAGCGTTCCGCTCGCACAAGCGTACCGGAAACCAAAAGGGAAAGAGCCAACGTTCTGAGCTCTTTTCTGCAGTGTTGAGAGCCTGAACCAAAATCCGACGATGCGGGATCATCGTCAGAGACCCTGCTACCCGACGCATTGAATATATATGCTGCCAATGCAGTATGGTCAAGTGCAGTGGGGTTTTTGCGAGTGCGCACCGTTGCCGCGCTGGTAGCGCCCTACACCGTAGCCTCCGGTTCAAGGGCATTTAAAAAATTTGCGCCTCGTGAAAAAATTGCACTCTATGCAGAAAAGAAAACTTTAGTTTCTGAAGAACAAACTAGATGGCGCAGCATCACCGTAGTGTCTCTGTAGGAGCGCTCCCATTCATGAAAACGGACCGGGAACGAAAAAATAAACAAATCGGCCAATGTTCGGGGCTCTGATTGTGCAGTTTGAGCTTTGGAAACAAAATCTGACGATGCAGCATCGTTGTCAGAGTCCCTGCTACACAGAAATAAATGCTGTATATGCAGCAGAATTGCGTGCAACGGGGTTGTTTCGAGCTCGCGCCGTTCCAGACTTTGACGTCTTGCTTGGAGCGTTCGACGCCGCACCCTCAACTTCAAGCGCATTGCAAAAATTGCCGACTTGCGGCAAAAGTACAAGTTACACAGGAAATAAAAGTTCAATGGGTGAACAACAAACCAGATGACTCGGCAAGTCCTTAATGGCTGCGGTCACGCTCTCGTAGCTTTTTAAATTTTTCGATCACCGGTGATCGATGCCTAGTGGCGCAGTAACGAAAGAGTTAAACTGTGCTCATGAGATGGCTTAAAGGTGCACTAAAGAGGGATCTGAACTCGTCTTTTTACTGCAGGAACTCTTATCTACACATTCCGGACATTCTTAGAAACTTCAAATTATTGTCCTGTGCGGCCGATTGCCCTAATTAAATTGGATGAAACATCCCAGGCTCCCGCCCTTTTTGTTTTAACTCAGCGCGGTAGGTAGGAGGAGTCAACCATCGCGTCAGCCAGACCCGCGGCGGATTTGCAATTTGCTCCGTGTTGAAGGCGGTCGCCGAAGCTGGTAAACAAGCGCTTATCACAACCGCCGAATTGCACTCCTGTGCCTCGTTATTCTCTTATCCCTCTTCCGATCACTTTTAAGTAAAACCATCCTCCGGCTCTCCGTCATCCTCTGCAGCCGCGATATGCACCGCGCTCAGAACGAACGCCGGAATGGCTGCCAAGGTCGCGTCATCCGCCGGTTCATGCTCAGGCTCTCCGCTGCTGCTGGTTGACATCACTGCCGACGAACTTGTGTCTTCCGCTTGCTTTCTGCGGCCTTTTCTACGTTTTTTCCCAAACTTATGCACGCTGCGAACTTCCGATACGGTTTCAAGCCACGGTGGTCTTTTTCAAAATGGCGTCGCAGGACGAGCGCGGAGCGTTTAAAAAAATGGCGCCGGCCAATGAGGCGCTTGAATTTCGCTGCGTGGTGTCCAACAGCCAATAGCATTGCCGCATTTTATATTTTGTTTTCTGTCTTTTTCTCGGCGACCAATCGCAGTAGACCTTTCGTTCTGGCGGGAAAGGAAGCTATTTGTGTTGCTCTTTCAAACGAGTCCAAAGTCGCCTAGCTGCGCCGACCACTTTTGACGCGACACGCAACACAAAACGGGCATTTTCTAACCTATTTTCACGAGCTCTCTTGTCAAAATTGCATCCTTGCGTGTCGATTTCTCGTAAACTACGCGGTATTCAGCCATGAAACTTGAAATTAAGATGGAAAATGATAATACTTATCCAACTATGACCAAATTGAAAAGTCGATTTTTTCGAGACTTTTTGGTTTTTATGGAGGAAAAACGCTAAGGCGCCCGTGTGCTGTCCGATGTCCGTGCACGTGCACGTTAAAGATCCCCAGGTGGTCGAAATTATTCCGGAGCCCTCCACTACGGCACCTTCTTCTTCCTTTCCTCTTTCACTCCCTCCCTTATTCCTTCCCTTATGGCACGGTTCAGGTGTCCAAGGATATATGAGACAGATACTGCGCCATTTCCTTTCCCCAAAAAACCAATTATTATTATTATTTGGTCCCAAAGGCCCGCGTCCCCCCCTTAAATGACACCAAAGCAGCGGTGGAAAGTAGCGAAGAGGCGTGGTGGCACTGCGTGGGTGGTTTAGCCATGCTTGGCTGTGTTGCTTGCATTTTTGAACTATTGTCTCTTAAATGACACCGTGGCCGTGGAAGACTGTCGTATTCACGCAAAGCTTTGATTTTCACATGGAATCAACTCGCATAATATTTTTATACCCACATTTTATTCATGAAATGCAGTAGTGACGTGATGACTGAAAATAGATCGTCAGACTTGTAGGGATGATTAGAGAAGGATGTAAGTTGTTTCTAAGTGTTTCTTTCTGAAACCAACACTGGGTGTTGAGTAAGTAGCTGATTAATTATCAGACTGCATTCTCACAGCCATGCCGCCACCAACTGAAGATTTTTGTTGGTCCCAGTGACTTACTTTCTCCTTTACTCTTCGATTTTTTACCGATGAAAAAAAAACAAAAAAATAAACAGCGGATTCACCGGGAAATGCAGCATATACCGTAAAAACCGGGCTTTAGGTCGGGCCAGAATATAGGTCAACCCCCCCAACTAACCAATTCTAAAAATGAAAAAAAATCTCTTTCAATGGACAAAGTACCGAAAGACACCCTTACCTTGAAACAAATGTGACCCAATAGGTTGCACAATAATGACAGTATTTATTTTCATTTAAATGCTGCTTGTAGGTACACCCGGCCAATTTTTTAACATCGCGCACCCATCGACCCGCAGGTTTGTCGGTTTGTCAGCACCTTATCATCACAGCACCGCTTTCACGCGGCTGCATTTGGCAGTCACAGGCAGCGATCTTGCACGCAGCTCCGGGACGAACTCCGCAACCTTTCCTTCCAATTCTGGATATGCTGCGGTCCGCCCACGGAATGTTTTTTTTCTGGTTGCTGCAAGTTGTAATACGCAGCTTTTGCCTCCGCCAGTACCGAATGCTCTTTTCGGATACTCCAACTTCGCGCTGTATCGCCAGGTTGCCGTGAGCTTCCACCTACTCAATCGCCTTTTTCTTGAAGGCGACGGTGAATTGCCGTTGGCTTCCGCTCATTTTGGAACAAAATGTGATAAAGCAGCCTTTAACCAAAATAGCTTTGCAACAACGGAAACACAAAATGGTGGTGCCACAACGTCACCACGCCGTGCTGCTGCTGATGGCAATGGTGATGGAGGCTGTTGACTTCAGCCGCCCATTGTTGCAAGATGGGGGTCGACTTTTTGCCTTGGTTTTTGAAAAAAAGTGCGACATATATTCCGGTTTTTACAGTACAGTTGCCGACCGATTTTTCGGACTTGAAGGGACCCGAAAAATGGTCCGAATAATCGAACAGTCCGAAAAATCCGTGAAGTACAAAAAAATCACTTTATTGAGGTGAAATTGGCTTAAAATTGTCACTGATTTTACCTTGCAGCAAATTTCTCTTGCTGGCGACGATTTGTGCCTGTATTTGCGCCAAGGTTGTGCTTTCACTGTACACGCTAGGCAGCAAGGTCACAGCATTTAGTTGGAATACTTCCCACGTTTCTTTGACGGACTTGGCGGGGCCATGTTGTCCGCAATCCGAGAGTGCACCACATCGCTCGTTAAACACACTCAAAGATAAGGCACTTTTCTTTCAAAGCAGCGGAACCGCCGGACGCAATCACAAAACGGCGAACAGATGTAACTTCGTGAAGACTGAGGGCCACACGGTCAGCGCGGTCAGAGAAACCCAAGTTACGAAACGGCGAATGGCAAATGTATGAGACCCGCCGCGGTGGCTCAGTGGTTAGGGCGCTCGGCTACTGATCCGGAGTACCCATGTTGGAACCCGACCGCGGTGGCCACGTTTCGATGGAGGCGAAACGCAAAGGCGCCCGTGTGCTGTGCCACGGCCGCTTGATGCAAAGCGCAAAGCGAGGTGCGGCCCGCCATGTCGCATAGAAGCGGCGTCTTGGGCCTAGTTCTCCTCTCGCCCGCCGCGGCACCACTGCCCGGGGACAAGTGCTCGCAGCGAAACGCCGCGACAGCTGCGTCGGTACGCCCGGTGCCGAAGGTTTAAGGTTTAAGTGCGCTTCGTAGTTCGTCGTTGAAGACTGCATTTTTAAGTCGTCCTCGAAAGTGCCGATTATGTCCCAAATCACCGCGGCAGGTGGGAATCCCCCTTCTAGTGTATGCCTAATCTTTACCTATGACGGCTGCTAGCAGGATGCACGACCGGGCGAGCGGCTCTGCTTCAGGATGCTGCGTTAATGCGCCTGAAGCTTTTAATCTAGTCTTATTCACTTCTTGCGAACTAATTTATGCTTCCAGTTGTAGCGGATAACAGGATGCTGAACGAAATGGACACACACAGTGCTACACATAGCCCATCTATGTAATGGTGACTTCCAATCGCAGAGTTGGAGCACTTCTGGAGCAACGTTTCTTGCTCTTTTCGGAGCAACTGTATTCCAAACGCAGATCTGAGGCACGGATCGCGTCTTCCAATCGTAGACAGGGAGCGGTTGCCGAGCCGAGATTGCTCCGTGGAGCAGTCGGGGCTGCTCCGCCGAAATCGGCGGATCCGACCGGAAGTTTGCGTGACGTTCTTTTTCAGCGGCGATAGCGGCACCCTACATGCTCTGGCCAGAGCAAGTGTACTCCAATCGCAATTTCAGGTCGCGCGCTCTGCGCCGGATTCAGGCGCTCTGTCACAGAGCATGCAGACCGCTCCGTGCCTACGATTGGAATTCACCATAAGTTATTGTAATTTAGAAACAAAAAAAAAAGCATTCAATATAGGTGAAGTTATGTAGCTTTTCTAAGCGCAACTGCATCCGAGAAAACCAGAAAGTACTTCAACCAGCAGCTTGACACCTTTATTGCATGGTCATACAAAAAAAGAAGGAACCATTCACAGACGGAGAGCCTTCCTTGAGAGAGGTTTGCGACAAAAAGTCGCTCCACTGAATAATGAACATTCCTAGCCAAGTTAGTTATCAGAGGTCACAGCAACTTGCTTAAGAATATCTTGCAATATCTCATTATGGGCACGGTCGTTTCTTCCACAGATGAGTTGCGGGAACCGTGTAAAATAACCCGACCGCGGCGGCTGCGTCTTTATGAAGGCTAAAGGCGCCCGTGTGCTGTGCGATGTCAATGCGCGTTAAAGATTTCCGGGTGGTCCAAGTTATTCCGGAGCCATCCACTACGGCACCTCTTTCTTCCTTTCTTCTTTCACTCCGTCCTTTATCCCTTCCCTTACAGCGCGGTTCAGGTGTCCAACGATATATAAGACAGATACTGTACCATTTCCTTTCCCCAAAAACCAATTATTATTATTATTAACCGTGTAAAGTGTGGAAGCAGTGCTGACATCAACAGCTTGCACAGCTTACTGCTTCGCCTGACCTCTGGAAGCTTCATTACCCGGTTAACAAAGATGCACGCGAGTTGACAAAGCTTGACCTCTTCTATTTTAGGGTACATCAACCCTCCATTGTCCATGTTTTTGATTAGCCCGTAAGCTGGTCCAGTCGGCTCTGGCGCCTAAAGCATAAAGCGCCAGAGCATAAAGCAACAACTTGGCACTGATAAAAATGCTCCGGCTCAAACTATCATAACAGTATATACTATAAACAGTTATGCACGAAGCATGATGCACAGGTTTTCTACCAAGACCACTCAAACTAGATAAATTAACAAGGTTTGTGTCCACATAGAGGCAACTGTTCACACGTTTTCCTTACATGCTCTTGCAACGTAGCCAGCCAGAAAAGCTACTTGTGCTACCTCAAGGTCTGCCTCGGAACATAGCGTTAAGAATCCGAGCTCACTGGACAACTTCCTGGTAGCAATTTCAATGGCAGCTGGCAGGGCAGATGTTTCGGCATCCGTTCCGGGCATTCTTAGAAACGTCAAATTATTATCCTGTGCGGCCGATTGCCTTAATTAAATCGGATTAAACATCTCGGCCCCTGCCGTTTTTTTTAACTCAACGCGGTAGGTGGGAGGAGTCAACCAACGCCTCAGCCAGTCCCGCGGCGGCTTGCCGCTCTGGCATCGGCGGAGTGATGAGTAAATCAAAGAGTGCACGTGTATTTTTATTTACATAGGCCTAATTTGCGGCTATATTGCCTGTGACTGAAACTGTTTATTCACAGAAACCTAAAAATCAAAATAAAAGCGAAAGCGAAGCCGCCACTGGACTGGCTGAAGGGCACTTCACGCGTTGGTTGACTCCGCCTACGTACCGCGTTCAGTTCAAAAAAAGGCGGGAGCTGGGACGTTTAATCCGATTCAATTAGGGCAATTGGCCGCACAGGATAATAATTTGAAGTTTCTAAGAATTCCTGGAACGTGCAGATAGAATTCCCGTGGTAAAAAGACCAGTTCAGATTCTTCTTTAGTGCACCTTTAAGGGTTGGTTACACTACACATAAATACCCCTGAAAGCAGAAGATTGGACAGCCGTCGCTGTAGCTCAGTTGGTAGAACACTGTATGTGAAATTCAGAGGTCATGAGTTCGGATCCCACCGGTGGCATGCAGTTTTTTTTTTTTTTTTCGATTATCAATTATCTTTAAGCCATAAAATGATTACTGTATTGATTTCCAAGTAATCACCTCAAATTCAAGATAAAAAGTCCCCTGTGCTCCTTGGTTTCGACGAATGTTGGCTTCCGTCATGTATGACTAATGAGCACCTCTTTTCCCTTCCCTTGTCTACTCAGAGGTGCGTATTGACGTTCTTTTATTTGCGTACAGGCCGCTCAGTGCCTGTTGGCTTGAAGTCTGAAGAGCTTCTTGACTGCTTGTAGATTTATGGTGCATTGCAGTGGCTCCAAGTTGAAATTAGTTGGGATTTCTTTGTTGTCACTATTGTCATTTTCTAATGCTTTGCTCCTGTGCACTGCGGAGAAGCCGTTGCAGCACTTGGCTGCTGCTGCACTTCTGCTCATGTTGCTTGTCCCTGGCTCGGCCCATTCATCTTTTGTGCCATAAAACTCAATATAACTAACCATTCATCTGTCAATGCACCTTTTGTTAGCTGCTAAACATATTGCGCTATTGGAATTTAGTGAAATTATGCATGTACTTACTGGGAAACGGTATTTTTAGTATGTGAGAATTTATTAACCAGAAGAAAAATTCATTCATGTCATAGAATTCATTAGGCTATCCTTATTCGTTACGATCTTGGGGTGGGGAATAACAGCATACAATTCACCTTGTGTTGCCATTATTTCTGCCTCCTTACATGCTAACTGAAAAATTGAACATTTACTATATGTCTCTAGATGGGGGTACAGAGTATCAATAAAAAGCATTAAGGGATGCTGATGTCTTGTTTTGTCGCGAGCAGTTTTCGCTTGAAAATTGGTGGGGAAGGAAATTGTGCCGGAGCTATCTCACATCTCGGCGGGAAGGGATAAAGGAGGGACTGAGAGAAGAAAAGAAGAAAGAGGTGCCGTGCTGTAGGGGGGCTCCGGAATAATTTCGACCACCTGGGGATCTTTAACGTGCACTGACATCGCACAGCACATGGGCGCCTTTGCATTTCGCCTCAATCTAAACGCGGCCACCGCGGTCGGGTTCTAACCCGAGTACTCCGGATCGGTAGCCAAGCGGATCGGTAGCCTAACCACTGAACCATCGCGGCGGGTCTCATACGTTCGCCATTCGCCGTTTCGTCACTTGGGTTTCTCTGACTGTGTCAACAGAGTGGGTCTTCACGAAGTTGCATCCGTTCGCCGTTTTGTGATTGCGTACGGCGATTCCGCCGCTTTGATTGAAAAGGGCTATATCTTTGCGTGTGTTTGACGAGCGGTGTGGTGCACACTCGGATTGTGGACAACATGGCCCCGCAGGGTCCGTCAAAGAAGCGTAGGAAGTATTGCAACTAAATGCGGTGACCTTGTTGTCTAGCATGTACAGTGAAAGCACAACTTTGGCGCAAATACAGGCGCAAATCGTCGCCAGCAAGAGAAATTTTTCCGCAAGGTAAAATCAGTGATATTTTTAAGCCGATTTCATCTCAATAAAGTGATTTTTTGTTCTTCACGGATTTTTCGGACTGTTAGATTATTCGGACCATTTTTCAGGTCCCTTCGAGTCCGAAAAATCGACCGGTGACTCTATTTGCTATCAGCATGCAGCAACAGATTTTGTTGTCATTGTGGTACCTGAGGTGCACTGTAGTTTCAATGTTCCGACAGGAAGGGCTTTTCTTTCAAATATTTAGTCAAAAATTCTGAGAAGAGCAATAGGGAGAATTTCCACCTGGTCAATGGTGGTCTCTGGGATGTTTCTTGTTTCAGGCTAATGGCATCAAGATTGGACCCCAGCATTCGCCGACCAGTCCTAGCATGCCTTCAAGTGGTGGCGGAGCAAGCGCCAGTGGCGGCTGCTGCTGAGCTTGCATGCACCACGTATGAAGAGGAACAGCTCACAGTGGGCGTTTTTTGTTTGGCAACACCGATACACACATACATATATATATGTATATGTAATGGTACATGTGTGCATGTGTGTGTAAATACACAAAGATATCCGTGTACATGTACTATTCAATCTCTGTGGGTGTATACAGCATGCTAACAAAAACACTTGGAAGCTTTGGGGAAGGGGAAGTAAAGGGGAGAGACCACTTTGTTTGCTTTTTTTTTTATTATTATTGCAGCTTCCTGCACATTTTTCTTGCCTGGTTGGCTTGTCTACACTCTAACTCTGCACATACTTTTGTTTCTGTGAAAGTTTTCACTAGCGAGCTTCCTGTGTGAATGTGCAGCCTTGATGAAAAAGTATCTGCAGTTGGAGTGACTTTTTTTGTTCTGCAAGAAAAAATGTGAATTTATGCAAAATAAAGCCAAAGTTGCAAGGAGGCATGTGCAGAATATCTCATTCTGTGCGCACTTACGCCTTTCTTTTCAGGGAGTGTCTTCACAGAAAAGAATTCAGCTTGTGCTCCTTATGTGTGCTCCCTCGGAGTTATGCTAGAGCATTACACTGACTTTTTTTAGCACTTTGTTGTTTGATCTGAGTCACTGATTTTTTTGTGATGCAGTACTAGTCATAAACATTCCCCACTTTATACTAGTTTTTTGTGTGACATGGAATTGGTGCAAAAACTGCTTCAGTGTTCGGTGTGCAGGCCTTCAGCCTTACATGGCTCATGTACTTCCTTGTGAGCTGACAGTTGAAGTTCAAAAACTTCTTTTCGCTTTGCTATTTATACTTTGTGCTTACAAATTGTACATATTGTTTTTCAACTGCAAATAATTCGGTAAAGCCTTGTGTGACTGTGCTACTTGCAAGCTCATTGAAGGTAGCTTGGGCGATTGACTGTTGCAGTGAGTTGGAAAAAGCAAGTTTTTATGAGAAGTGAGTGATGTCGCTGTAATAGCATTTTTTCCATGTGCTTAACCCTGTTAGCTGCCATATCTGTCTGTTTGGAATAAATTGGTTTTAACCTAAGTCCAAAACTGTTCATGGTTTGAAGCAACGCCAACTTTTCGCTATTTGTGGCTTGGTATGGCTTTTGCTTGCTCGAGAAGCTGGCTGGTCCAGTAGTGTGTTCCGAAGCTATTGTGGCAGTAGGTGTTAACAGCTGCTGTCAGTTCACTATTTAGGTATTCATACTTGAAAGGTTACCAGAGTCAGGTTGTGTTCTTTTAGTACAGCATCACAAAGAGTTCTAGTGCTTTTGTTCAGTGGTACAGTCTGGAAACATTAGCACACTTCAAATGCATTGGCTATGAAATGTGTGCTCTCAGTGAGCTGAATAAAATTTTGTAACTGATGGTGACTATTTCTCAATGGGTATGGGATGTACCTCTTGCAGGAAGCACATTTTCATTCTGTGCACTTCATTTCTAGTGCATGGACATCATGCACAAAATGAATCTTGAGTTACAAAGCACGAATATGCTCTACCAGGGACTACACAAATGTACAGTTAGTTTGGAGACAAGCCTGAGGCTGTCATTTTGGGAAGAATGAATGCATGGATGCCGCTGTAAGGGTACAATGGTGACTGGTAGTGAAATGTTGGTGTTTTATGGCAAGAGCTGCTTTATGGAGCCCGCCACGAGCGGAGCTTCAGCATAATCTGACGGCACAGATGGTGTGGCACCTTATACACAGTTTTGTCTAACGCTTTTTTGTTCTGGCAACACTGCGATTTAGCCCCAGAACATTTCCTGTTTGAAGAGGGCGCGTGTTTTGTGCAAGCAATGCCCCAGGGATAAAGAGCAGCATCAAAAGCTGGCGTGCCACCTGCACTGGCGCCTTATCCAAACACTGCACGGAATGAATCGCATGCCGCGCTGCCATATCAGATCCAGCGTGGAGTCGTCTGCACCGATGCAAACCTTTTAAAACATCGCGCCATTGATACCGGAAGTGCTCTGGGGCTAGTATCGGCACCCATCCATGTTTTTAAATGACTGTGTATAGCACATCTAAGAAATATTCAAACTAGGAAACGGATAGCGGAGATGTGACAAAACTAAGAGTCGGACAGTGGGAGTCGGACTTCGCGGGACGCAAACAACTTTCGCCCAATGTAGAGCTTAAGAGTGGGAGCCTCAGTCTGCAAGACCACGGAGCCATCGTGCGACCGATGTTAGAGGATATGGTATATGGTGAGGATGCAGGGTGTCGAACTGGAATTTTTTCGGGTTCTGGTTCACGCCTATCGAGTTTAGAAAATGGAGTAGGAAGCATGGTCGTGCTCCTGCTGCAGCATCATAGTTGCAACGAAGCAAAGTGCCTGCACTTATCCAAAACCTTCGCTGTTACCAGCGGACTTCAATGGAGCTTTCTTGGGCGTCGGAGGGTGCTATGTAACATCGAGCCGCCGCGGTGGCTCAGTGGTTGCGGTGCTGACACGTAAGACATGGATTCGATACCGGCCGCCGTGGTCGCATTTCAATGGAGGTGACATGCTAGAGACCAGAGTACTGTGAGATGCCGGTGCATATTAAAGAACCCCAGGCGTTCGAAATTATCCAGAGCCCTCTACAACGGCATCCATCATAGTCCGAGTCTCTCTGGGACTTTAAGCCCATAAACTAAGCCAAACTATAAAATCCCGACACGGGAGTGCATAGGCGTGTGGCAATGTTTAAGCCTCGTCAGCTTTACATAAAGCTTAATAAGAAGCCATGCTTAAGTTATGTTGAAGAAAACAATGGAACTGGTCATTTCTTGACATACTCCGAGACTTCTGCATGTAAAAATTTGCGCTAAAGTTGGAACTTATCTAAGCTATCTTTGTGATTGTCAAATTAGGTAGATTTAAAATAAGGGCTAACGCTCTAAAATGTCTGGGTTATTCTGGTTCTCATTAACATATTTGATCCAGCACAGTAGCTATGCTTTTGCGACTTGTGAATTTGCGATTCTTCCTCCTCTTTCCAAGGCATGTTCACGGTGATGTAATGGTGTTGGCGTCACGTGGGCCGCTGGGTGGGCTCTGCGTTTATGCCACTCCGCAGTGTCACCTGGCAGGGGTGGACACGAAGCGCTCGCTCGGTTGACATCACGGTGCTAGTCACGTGACCAGCCGTGGTACAAAGCCGACAACGGGTACAGCTTGAATGATTTACAACCAGCGTAGCTGTAGAAATGTGCCGACCTGGCTAAGACGACTGCCTACAACCATGCACTCTTCAAATGTCAGTCCAGCACGTTGTCGTTTTGTAATAAACGTTCGCACTAGTTATCTGCAACGCCGTTCATATTCGTATTTTTCTCAGGCTTTTGCAACCAAAACGCGCGCGCGAGAGAGAAAAAAACTTCATTTTGCAAAGGAAGTCAGGCCTCCCAAGCCCCTGGGTCCCGCACGATGTCCCCCACCACACTCAAATGTTCATGCCTAAAAGGTCCACGACGCTGGCAGCACGGCTGCCGACGATCTTCTGTCTTGCCGGATCCGTGGAGCGCAGTGAGCTGTCCCAGTCCTCCCATATTTGGAGTGGCATCAGCCCGCTGGGTGGAGGCCAAGCCGGGCAGGCCAGGAGGATACGAGTCAGGTTTGCCTTCTGTGCATTGCGCAGAGGGCAGGAAGGTGGGACGAGTTGGTAGTGGGAGAGGAGAGAGAGGGGTGGGTACAATCAACACCCTCTAGAGTATGGTCCGCGTTTGCAGAGGTGTTGCTCTCTGGTAGTGAGGGAAGAGTTGGGCGGTGGGTATATTTGCCTTTCGGCGCGAGCATTCACAATGAGCTCAGCGAAGGTACACGCATGCTCCTTTGAGAAACCCCACATGAGGTCCGCTTGTTCTCGGTTTCTAGACCCTCGGGCTAAAGAATCAGTGGCCTCATTGCTGGGGTTTCCAGAGCGCTCGGGCACCCAGAAGAGCTCAGTGCTGCAGGAGGAGGAGGTTCTGGGTGAGGGTGGACTCTGGCCGCTAGTGTAATTTAGCGTTGCAGTTATTGAATCGCTGAATATATAGGTGGCACTGGAGCTGCCGAGCGCAAACGCTATAGATGTCTTCTGCTTCCTCTGGGTTAGTTCCCTGATCTAATTCTTTTATAATTGGAGGGGTGTACGCAACCGCTGTGGCTCCGTACTGGTCGCATGCTGCATCTACCCATATGGCGTTGTGCTCATCGCCGTATCGTTCATGAAGGGCATGGCTGCCCTGCCGTTGCTCGCGGTTTTGGTCGGGGTGCATGTTGCAAGAGAGTCGTGGCGGATGCGTAGACTTTGACGAATTTCTTTGGTGAGCGTTTTTAGGGAGTTATGATTAGCGAGGATCAGTGTTGCTGTATTGGCCAGTTGGTTTTTCCCAGTTGTCGGCTACAAATTTCCCATTTTTCCCCACACATATATATATTTTTTCAAAATATAGTAATTTTAGACTGAATACAGCCACGGTAATAAATATAAGAATGAGTGAAATAAAATAAAAAGCCCATTAATAGTGAACATCAGGGCTGGATTGTTCTTGATCACATCATCGTCAATCGCCACTTCGTTTTTACTAGTAACGGAGACCAGCTCAGCTACTACCATTTCCTATCTAGCCTCTCCTGTATAGACTGTAGAAATTTTCAGGAATTCCTTTACAACAACATGCGTACATAGGGGATTATGTGACTAACGAGCTGGGAGTGGTTGAAGCAATTAATGGAAGGGTCACTGCCACTATAGCTGGAAGAAAACCAAGGACGCAGCACTCGAAGCCTGAATGAACCTGAATGGGCCAGAGCTCTGTATCCAAGGCTAGGCAGCAAATTAAAGGGAAACATCAAGCCAAATTTCTTCTCACAACACTAGTCAGGTCGCCATGATAACAGCATTTTCCCTTCATCTCTGCACATTTTCCCGAGAAAGCACATTTAGAACATCGGTTTTAGCGAAACCAAAATTTCCCAAGTTTTCAGTGGGTTATTAAACAAAATTCCCTTTTTCCCTCAGTGGCTTGATTTTCCCACGATTCGGCAACACTGCCGGGGATGCGAATTTGTAGTTTAGAGAGTATATGCATGCCTGCCGGTAGGGGTGCTGGCTAGGTGCAGAAATTGGGTTTGTAGATGCGCTTCAGTTAATTCTTGTATGGTGTTATGCACACCTAACTCTGCCAGGCATTCGTTGTTGGTGGTTTTTTGCAGGCAGAGCGCTGCCTTTGTAGCTTGTCTGATTGTAGAGTTTTTATTGTTTGGATTTCGGTTACATTGAGTTTGAGGCATGGGGTAGAATACAGTACTCTACTCATAATATAGGCTTGTACCACTCGCAGATTATTCGCTTCCCTTAGTCCGTGAGCTTTACCTGTGGCTCTTCGTATTAGCTGCGTAGTGGCTGCTAGCGTGCTCTTTAACCATTTGATGGTGTCAGTATTTTTCCCATTTTCTTGGAGGTACAAGCCCAGGATGCGAATGGCTCGCACCTGTGGGACCTCTCTACCCTGTACGAAGATTCCGATAGTGGTGTAGTACCTTCTGCCTTGTGGCGGGATCAAGAGAAGTTCAGATTTTTCTGGTGAGCAGGTGAGGCCTACCTTGGTGACCTCTTCCTGTATTATCATTGCGGCTGTTTGTAATGTCCTCGATTTAGGCGTCCGATCCATATGTAGTCCACAGGGTGATATCATCCGTGTACAAAGTATGGTCAATTAAGATGGGGAATGTGCTTCCACGCAAGCGGAATAAGTATTGCGTTAAAAAGGAAAGGTGACAGCACGGAGTCTTGCGGGGTGCCTATGTTCGCTAGTGTGTAGCGGCATATACAAAGGTTGTCTATGCACTTTCTTGCCGTTCGGTTTTGTAGTAAAAACCTTATGTAATTGTATGTTCGCTGGCCAACTCCTAGGTCTATCATAGCTTCTGGGATGGTCTCGTGCTTGACATTATTGAGGGCCTTCTTGAGGTTAATTTCCAGTACTGCTCTGGTGTGTGTAGGTGTGAGGGGGTTCAAGATATCTGTTGTAAGTTGAAGCATGGCATCTTGTGTGGATAGGCCGGATCAAAAACTGATCATTGAGTGTGGGTATTGACCGCTATCTTCCGTGTGGGCGTGCAGTCTAGCCAGTATGACTTGCTCAAATAATTTGCCTAGGCTCGAGGTAAGGGAGATGGGGCGCATATTTTCTGGGGTGACTGGTTATTTAGGTTTAGGTATAACGATAACACTTCCATGCGTCCACTCCTCTGGCAGTGTGCCGCTCTGCCAATGTTTGTTGAAGATATCGGGAATTTCTTGTAGGGAATGGTCATCTAAGTTCCTGATGACGGCATTTGTTATCCGATCTTCGCCTGACGTTGTGTCCCGGAGTCTATGAAGTGCTGCTCGGACTTCTGTTGCTATGTTCCTCTCCAGCTCAATATTTGGGGGCCCGGCGATGTCCGGTAGAGGAACGGGAGTTCCTGGCGTGGGATGTAGGCTCTTAAGGTTCTGCAGGCGTGCTTGTGTGATATCTATGGTTGGTGTGTTAGGCGAGCGACGAGATTCCTATTATGATGCTTACTTTTGATAGCATCCATTAAATTATTTAAAAGATGCCATGCTCGGGCGGTACTTTGCCTCTGAGGCCCTCGCATATTGCTGCTGCTGCCAATTCTTTCTACGAAGTTGACATTTTAGCAAGCTCAGATATCCTGCTTTGGAGTTTTTTGTTGCGTTTTTGCGGGGCATATAATTTCATGACTTTCATACGCTTCTATCATATGGGCCAATTTCCGATCCATAAATGGGACTTGTTGTTCCGGAATACATTCCTTCGCGCACGCCGCCTGGCCTTCGAGGACATGTGCTGTCCACGTTTGTGAATCCTTCGGCCCTGCTTGTTCTTTCGTTTCCCGCTAGTATCAGTCACCCCATGGAAGCACATACATATTCGCTACGGATATTTCGGACTTCGAAAGTCCGAAAGTTGATTTTTCAGACTAATTTCAGTCGCCTGCGGGCCAAAATCGCCCATCTTATCGGCTTTCCGCCAGCGCAAAAGGCGCCATCTTGGATTGAGGTGGATTTACGCTGCAGTTGGATTGGCTTGATACACTTCGGTACCTAATTGTTGCCAGTAGAGGTCCCTGCGATCTGACACTTCCGAGGTGGCAGCCGGATTGTCATCGCCGTCAACTTGCTTGACATGCACGAAGTTCGAATATGGCATGCCGCAGTTTTCTTCTGCTATACTTCTGCGCTCGGTCTGTGCGCTAATTCAGCTCCGCTACGCGATCCGGTCTTGTGGCGGCCCAGTCAGACGAGCGAGGGAGGTGGGTTCGCAACTTTCTGAGTTGCCAGGACCATACAAAGCCGCGTCGGTGATATTGGTGCAGCGTGCCATGCGGAGTACTCTGAGGAGGCGTAAGTGGGTCCAGATCGTGCGCACCGCGACATCTGTCAGCAGCGTGTCTGGTATCCCCAATCTATGTGTGCGCAATTAAAGTCCCCGGCAACTATGATTGGTGTCTTTTTGGCCGCTGCGGTGATGTGAGCTATTAGGTTTTAGGTTAGCGCAGCGCGATGCTGGCGTACTAGAGGGTTATAGATATTGGCGATAAGTAATTTAGACTATGTGTGGAAATGTAAGTTGCGTATGCTGTATGATTCTCCTAATAAAGGTGGACACGACTGGAGCACTATCATTTGGAGAGTGATAAGCTGTATATCCAGGGAGCGATATGCTAGTTTTTGGGTCCTGTAACAGAATTATGTCTGGTAGGTGCTCCTCGTTAATATGAGTTGGATTAGCGCTTCTCTTACGGCGTATGCTGCAACAGTTCCAGTGCCAGAGTTTTAAAAGAGGATGAGAAATCTTAGATGAATCACCTGCCATGTTTCTACCCAGCAGTTTTTGAAGTGGGGGAGGATGGGTGACTTCGGGTGAGGGCGCCGTCTGCACTTGAGAGGTAGCCTCCGCCGTCACTGTGCCCAATTGTGACTGGAGCTGGGTGCAGAAGGTATCAAGTTTGCTGTCTAAAATTTTGAAGCGTTCGTCAATGAGGCAGTCCATTCGAGCCTCGAGTGCTTGGAGGCGATTTTCTAGGAATTTTTGAAATTCATCACGCATCTGCTGTTGGAAATCTGCTAGTTTTGCTGAAAAATTTTCCTCAAATTTTGCTTGAAACTGAGCCTCCAGCTCTGCTGTTTTGTCTGATAACGCGGAGACCTCTAATCTTTTCTTTTTTGTAGGTGGTATCCATGGAGTTTGGGGTTGTTGAAGGTAAACTGTGAGCGCTTAGGGGTAGAAGGGGACTTGGGGGAAGGTGTGAGTGTTTGGTGACAGCCTGTCGCAAGCCTCTTACCTCCTCTCGAAGGCGGTCCCGGGAGTCTGGCTCCTCGTCCCGGGAGTCTGGCTTGCGGATCATTCGTTCTGCCCATGTGCGCTTCTCGGATGCCTTCGGTGGCACTGATAGTTCCCCTGTTTAGTGGGAGGCAGCCCTGACCAGCAATGGTCTGGAGGACTAGTGTCGCATCATCAGACTGGTCCAAGCATCCGCCCAAGCCACCGGAGTCCTGAACTGAGGAGTCCGCCTACCTGACTCGTAGAACACTTCAATGAAATAATGTTTTATCTCTCTCTCTCCCATGTTTGCTTGTGGCTTCGTTTTTGTGGCCATTGCTTTGATTTGCACCATACCGTTCCTGTAATGTGCTGTCCGCCGCACAGGATGCATCGGGGCGCACACTGATGACTTCAGTCTTCACCGTTATCAGCGCCGCATCTGGGACACCTTAGTTGTTTCGGTATGGGACACACAACATATATCTATGTCCTGGGACGCGACAGTTCGTGCAGGCCGCTGCATGGTCTAGCCCTAGATGGCGAGCACCATCCCCCATAGTAAATGATTCTGCGGGGGATGGGACCCTGGGCAAAGGTTATAAGGATGGACTTGGATTTCCCCATCCGTCTTGCAAGTATGTGATGCGTGCTTCTGGATTCCTCGTTTGCAGATATTGCAGGAGCTACTTTTCCGTTTAATTAAAAAGGGCGTTGTGTATCACGTCTCGTACTGTGTCCTCTGCAGGGACTGTACGCGGCCACCACATAATCTTTCGCTTTGAAGGCGATGCTTTTGATTTTAACGAGGTTAAGGGCTGCTTCCTGGCTAGTGGCGACTACACCGTGCACGTGTTGTTTGTTGGGTGAACGCGTATTTGCACATTTGCTCCTACCGGTATTTTCGTCGTTGCGGTGAGGCACCGGAGTAGCAGCTACGGCTGTAAGCTGGACAAGAAGAGGCCTCCCTGCGAGCGGTAAACTATACCTTGATAGCATTTTGTGGCAGTGGAGCAATCTGGCGAGTTCTGCGCGTGATTTGCTGCGTTGCGCGAAGCTGCTCTGCGTTCGGGTGGTATTTCGGACGCCACTGCAGGTGACGTGGGTAGCGTTCCGGTGCGTTCCTCGCTTGCTTTGTTTATCTGGGGCCCCGACTGTATCCTCCGCTCGTGATTTTGACTGGGACTTGCCCTGATAAGTTCCGATGATCGTCGCCCACTCTGCATGCTGGGTTGTAATCATCTTCACGGGGGGGGGGGGGGGGGGGTTAGTTCCATCGACTTGTACTACGTCCATCATCGTGGGCTCTCGCTGTTTCGCCGAGTTAGACCTCGGGTCGGTATTCTCAAGCTAAGTCGGGTTCGCTGCGAGCTAGGGGTCACAAAACTTGGTGAGTGGCTTGCAATCAGCTTCCCGTAGCTGTAATCAAAGATTGGTGACGCTAGGTGATCAATTCTGAAAGCAGCAGCATCTGTTTTGCGGCGCCGATGTAGCATAGCATGGATCCGCGCCAGTCGCGACCCTGCGTCTCAAAGCGCGAGAAAGCTGTTTTGAATTTTATCCTGCTATACAAAACCTGCTCCAAAATGCTCTTCGCCATTTCCACCCTGGCGAATAGCGAACAGAATAGCCTATTCGATCCACTGAGCGAATAAAATCGTGCACTAGTTTTACAAATTATTCGAATGAAATCGAATATATTTACATGTTCTCGAATACTTTTCGAATAACATGCACGAAGTTCGAATATGGCACGCCGCAGTTTTCTTCTGCGCGCTAATTCAGCTCAGCTACGCGATCCGGTCTTGTGGCGGCACTCGTGTGCAATGCTCCTACGGACACCGAGATTGGTCGGCGCGGCAGCGTTCAGGCAGCTTTAACGCGCCAAGCCTGGGAGGCCATGGCTCCTATACGTAGCTGTCGCCTCTCATCTACTCACACGTGGCGCTATTCGCTGTCATCAGTAGCAAGTGGTTTGTGCTGAGTCTTTTGACAGCAAATGAATTATAACGCAGTATCACAGCGCCACCGCTAGCTAGCGCTTTGCTTTTTCGCACTATTCGTTTAGTATACGAATATTCGCACAGGTAGCGAACATTCGAAAAAAAAATTCAATTTACACTTCATTCGGTTCTATCACTATTTGATTCGTATTCCATTCGGTTTTGGAAAATTGCTATTCGCATTCCCCTACGCGAAAGAAAAGAAAAATAGCAAACCCAAAGGAACACGGACCCAGAGGACAAGATATCGGTCGACATACCTAAGTCGAGCTAAATATGTTCGGTAAAGTTCACAGGACAAAGAGTGTAATGTATTGGCTTGGGCAGGGAAGCGTTACTGGCACCATAGGATGCGTAGCCTCGTACGTTGCACCCCAGCGCCGCGATGAATTCCAATAGCTTGATATTACGCCAGACTCTCTAAAGGGCCCGCTTGTGCCGCTCCGCACCATGGCTACAGCGTTCCATACATACACCACTATGCCATGAACACACAGTGCTCGCTGCTTTATTAGCGATTGTGCCTCACCAAAGGGGAAAAGAATCTGCATGTCCAGGAGAGGCCTGAAATGGGCAATTTTTTAGCAGGAATGGGCCATCTGCTCTGACGTTGTTACACATACGCCTAGACTGGGAGAGTCCTTAGCGATGACTCGTCACGCACACAGGTTCCGTGCGCTGTGGCCAAATGTCTGGGGTGTGTCAAAATATGCAGGGCTCACAGACCAGCTGCCGGACATCAATCCAATATCTGTCCATCTGTGAAGGTGACGCCACACTCTTCTGTAAGAAGTTCAGCGTACTTGAGCAGTATGCACAAGTTCCAGATCCGGACGTTCTTTCGACGCCCACCGTATCATCTTCAGTGTCACCGAGCACAGATTAACGTTCAGATACTTCAGTGGCCTGCACCTCACTGCGTTACGCAGAAGTCCATCCGTGATGCCTGTGCAGCCTTCAATGTTGATATATCTCACCCTTGGCAGCCGCCACAGCAACAGGGTCACACCTGCGTCGTCCAGCTGGAAGAGAAGTAGTTGGCATGAATGCGCATATGCGACTAAAGCCCACCAACAACCGTTTTTCTTAAAAAAAAAGGTATGCGATGGTGATTCACAGCAGGCATGATGCACGACGTTTAAAGAGTCAGGTACTAGTAGCGCTCGCAGACAAGGACAGCCAGGAGAGTGACGCTGTGTTCGTCACTTCCCTGTCTGTCCTTGTCTGCAGTACTAGTACCTGCTTGAATGGATTACCAGCTAACCCAACAAAGGACTAGTTTAAAGAGTCCCGAAGGTAAACATTATCACCAATGAATACTGTATTTACCCGATTCTAACGCGCGAATTGCATTACGAAAATCGAACCATGAAACGGCATGCGCGTTAGAATCGGGTACAAAAATAAACACTACAGAAACAGCCTCTGCAGCGTCACTGCTTTCACAAAAATGGCGGTTAAGCTTTTCTGCGTTGGTTGGCCTGGTTAGGAGGCAATGATGGTTTATATCTTGGAAGCGTTAGGCCCAACCAGGCGTCATCCCACAGAGGTCGCAGGAAGCAATCTGGAGCGTCGTATCGTGGCCATGGCAATGACATCCAGCAGAAAAAAAAAAAAAAAACTTCATCCCGAGCGGGACTCGAATCACCGCCGGTGAAAAATGAGTAACTTCGATTTTCGGCGCCTCAGACAATTCAGCCCATGCCGCAGCCTCTCGCGCTGCCTACATGTGCAAGAATCATTTTTTAAACATCAGTTCTTCAGCCACCAGTTGAGCTGAATAGTTGAAACCGAAACTAACCGGAGTTTTCCACCCATTCAGAATTACGGGGGCAAGCTGCGGTTAGAACGCGTCCCGCGCCGATGCCTGTTCTCGCCAGTATGCATGGAGCTCCATGAGTAAAACAAAGTCGTAAATTTGTACAAAAATTTCTTCTAAAATCCAAACCCCGCGTCATTTACCTGGCTCGCTCGCGTTGGCGGTCGCTTTCCCAGGAGAGAAAACTTCCGGTCAGTGAATTAACGCAGTCTCCGCAGCCTGCGTCGAATCCGAAACTACAAGCTACTCAGCCGGCCGCAAGAGAGAGTGGAAGGCGTGAAAGGTGTGCTCTGCCGCCATCGCCTTTGATCTCCCTTTGATTCCAAATGGTGGCCTTGCGTTGTCCCGCTTCCGCTGCTCCAAGGCGCGCGCGGCGCGATGACAGCGAAGGAGGACGATCAAAAGAGCGATGAAGAGCACAGCGAAAGCGTATATGAACGTCGCTTAAGGCTTCTCCACAAACCGTTCCTCTTTCATTTTCGGAAAGAAGGAAATCGGGTGCGCGTTCGGGTATTTACGGTAATGCGAAGGCTGCTGACAAAAATCGTGAAATGATTTAACGCGCGGTTCCTCACTCAATAGGACACTGGGAAAGTGAAGTTTGACTGATACTCGTGGTCGAAAGCTGTCAAGCTGGTAGACGTTCATCATACACCAACTCGCCCCTCAGGCAGTTATTCTGAAGACGTTCATGGTTTTAGATTCGGCGGAAAAAACGCGCACAAGAAAAAAACACATGCACAGACGACGAAGCTTCGTTCTGTGTAAATACATGTGTTTCCTTCCTGCGTGCGGTTTTTTTTTTTCGCGAATGAAGGTACCCACTTCTAGCTCTACGACACAAGCTGACATCTTGAGGAGTCTCGTAAAAGCGCACGGTAACAATCTGGGCCTTACAAAAAGAGAACTCAAGATAATATTTTGAGTTGCAAAAAAAAAAAAAGAAGCGACTGAACAAAGTTACCGAATGGTATATTTTTTTAATGCTTAACTTCGCCTTGTTATTGTTAACGATAAAGCACACTGAGGAGGACCTGGTACCGAATTTATAGCGGCTTCATTTACCAAGCTCCTGCGCCGTGTCAGTGTGTCGTAGAACCAGGCCTGACGCGGCATGCCCCGCTTGTCGCGGCGTGTGAAAGAGTTCGCCTATGTACTGGCGTGTCACTAGGTGCATACATGTGAGGCACCAAACCGATTCCCGCGATATTTATCACCTATATGTGTGCAGTTTTTCTGCCGGTTTCCTGACTCTGTTCTTTTTGCGTTTTGAGCAAGTGTGACTGTTTCTTGATCATAACTATGCAGTTTCGCATTGCTGAAATTAAGCATGGCATTCGTTACGCTGCTGAATGTGCCACCCAGGATATATAAAAAAAAGATATTTACGGGGACGAGTATTCACTCCCTCCCTCCCCCCCCAAAAAAATCCACAATGCACACGTTAGAAACAAAAGGAAACAGATAGACCGGTTTTGATGCGGCCGGCGAAATGACTTCAAGTTCGCACAGTCGGGAGCGTGACCGGCCGTAAGCTCCAGCAGTTCGCATGCTTCATTGATAAGAAAAAAAATGCGTACTTTTAGCGCAGTTTTTTTCGTCTTCGCAAAACGGCCGATTAGCAGGGTATTGGGTGTCCTAGAATTAAATTTGGAGCTTACTGCAAGTCAACAAAATTTAAAGTCATACCGGAATTTCGATCGAGGCAAACTGCAAAAGTGAGCGATGAGGGGCTAGTTGGTATGACATGATTACAAACATAAAACTGAGCAGGAGACAAGACACATGATAGAAGCAAACAGGACGAGCTCAGTAAAAAAAAAAAAACCTGAGCTCGTCCTGTTTGCTTCTATCCCGTGTCTTGTCCCCTGCTCAGTTTTATGTTAATAACTGCAAAACTCCCCGGTGTACAGTGCGATGCAGTGCACGTCAAAGAACCCCAGGTAGTCGAAATTAATCCGGACCCTTCTGATACGGCGTTTGGCTCCCATAGCCTGCGTGCAGTTTAAGGGCGTTAAACCCTGTATATATACCATCTACAGCCACCACGTAAAGCTGTGTAGTTAATTACGAAAGTAATTACGAAGTTAATTACGATGCGGAGAGGTATACTGATATTCACTTCTCTGGGGCAGACAACGTTGGACGGCACCTCTTTGATGAGTACGTGTCGCGCAAACAGAGTTGTGCCGTAAACACTGTGGTAACTGTCGCGCATCTGCTCCGCATTGCCCTCATGCTATTAAACTAAGCACACGCTTGAGCCCACTGTAGCCAGCCTAAATGCAAGCTGTTGCGTGGTCACTACTTACCCTCACGCAGAAACTCAGCACCAGCTTGGACAAGCTGGGCATGCGAGAAGCGACGTGCTTCAAGGACATGGCGGTGAGAAGGTTGCAATGCCCCAGGTCCAGAGTAGTCAGTTCACGGAAGCGGAGTGCGGCCGCCACGCCCGCGTCTGACAGCTGGTAGCAACCGTTCAAGCTTAGCGTTTTCAGGCCAGTCAAACGAGCGAGGGAGGCGGGTTCGCAACTTTCTGAGTTGTCAGGACCATACAAAGCCGCGTCGGTGATATTGGTGCAGCGCTCCATGCGGAGAACTCTGAGGAGGCGTAAGTGGGTCCAGATCGTGCGCACCGCGACATCTGTCAGCAGCGGGCTCTGCGACACATCGAGGGAAACCAGCGCCGGCATCTGTTCGGCTATACACCTCACCACTGCGTCATCTATTCTGCACGAGCTCATGTCGAGCGTTCGCATTCCTGGCCATGGCCGGGAAGAAAACAACTTGACAAATCCCTGTTGTTCACAGCCACTGCAGTTTGAAAAGCTGGCGTGCTGGAGCTTCCCAAGACGACTTAATGCATGCAATCCTTCCGACGTGATTTTTATGCAGCCTGAGATGTCAAGCTCTTCGAGCTCCTTGAGGTTTGCGCAGATTGTCGTAAGACAGCCGTCATCGATTTGTCTGTTGCGGGCGATGTTTAGGCACTTGAGCCTCGGAACGTTGAGACACAGGGCCGTCACTCCTCGCTGACCCAGAAACGCGCACGAGGCTAGGTGAAGCTCCTGCAACGTTTGGGAGTATGCCTTGCAGAGTTTGATGAGATAAGTGTCGTCGGTCATTGTGTGGTTTAAATTGAGCACTCGAAGTCGGGCTCCACTCTCAAGGAGGGTCTGAAAAGCGTCTTGGGGTGTCATCAAGAGCGTGCTGTGACCAGCTCCTGGCGGGTAGAATCGACGATAGACGGCAGGATGCCCGCACAGCTCGCAGCCCTCCAATGAAAGGGTGCTTAAGCTCCCCATCGCCGTTATTAGTTGGTGGAACGCAGCGTCGGTCATAAATCTGTTGTCCGAGAGATCTAAAGCGTTGATTCCTGCCATTGTGGAAGGAATTCCGCTTGTTGCTTCGTCTAGCACTGACTGCCCGCTTGCCAAGACTATGCTGTCACAGTCCGAAATAGTGAGATGCTCTAGCTTGGGACATTCTCTGATCATGGACACAAATTCATCTGGCTCAAAGTTGCAGCTTTCGAATTCAAGTTTCTTCAGGGTCTTCCCCACGTGCCGCCAGAACTCAGTGTCTGTGTACAGGATTGTGTTCTTCACAATAAGCCATGTAATCACAGATGAGGTTTGGGCGAGTGCCTCCATTCTCTCCCTCACGTCTGTCTCCAGTACGAAAGCTACGTCGCCGTAGAGCCGGCCGTCCGTAGCCAAAGCGTGCCATGTTTTGCACGTCAACCCTGCGCTCAGCCTGTCGCTGACTCCCAGAAAAGAGAAAACCCGCCGCAGCAGCTGCAAAAAACAAACAAAAAGAAGGATGGGGAGGGAGGACACGTTAAGTTTTTTGCCTTAAGATGTGCCGTAGAGGTGCGCAGGCAGCAAACTAGAAATGCTGGAGGGCTTCGCGAAGACTGAAACGCATCTTAAAGGGGCCGCGAATTACCCTTTAAGTTTGGCGAGCAACCGGACTCGTCTGGCGGAGCATATTACTGTCAACATCACAGCCAAGATGCATGGCAATGAAAGTGACAGCCGATAAGTAAACAATGGCAATAAAGAATACATGAACGCACGACACTTAAAGCACGCGGCTCGTAGAAAGGTACTGCTGAATGGCCTGCTGCTGAGCTATAGTTGGTGCCTATAGCAGTGGAAGTGACAGCCAGCAAGTAGTACCTTCCGCAGCGCCTTTCCGGCACTCTGCGCCCGTCTTCATATTGTTTTGTCCTTTATCTCCACGTTCTAAGCGGGCCTCGTTTCGTGTGTTCCAATTATTTGTAATCGTTGTCTTACAGCGTTAGATGTGTTAGCTTGGTTTCACGGTGCCGTCATCGTCGTCTAGGCCGTATGTATGCCCCATTCCGCAGCGAAAAGATAGACAACTGTATACTTATGCACAGAGCTGCCGGCTCAGGGGCACGGTCGTTTTAGCCTGGCCACTCCACCCTCTGGCGAAGGCCAATTTGGACAACCGAATCCGAACCGGAGTCTCTAACCCAGGCCGAGGCGCAGTGGTACTACGTATGCCCTCAGCTATGTCTCCGCCCAGTCATTCACATAGGCTACTGCGGCACTTTGAGTTTGTTCAGTGGCAGTGGCAGTCAAAGATGGCGCCATCACTGTCACTTCAAGGACCAGCTAGCGCTGACTACTCGTTGTACCCTAAAGCTAAGCCGCTGAAATTTTATTCGTTGGCTCTCACTTACATTGCTCCGAAGTATAGAGTTACATTGCCCTGCGCAGTACCCACTAATTTCTCACAAAGTCAAGCTCCTGTTACCTTCTTACAGCGATAGCCTTTCTATGCGTTTCCATCTATGGTGTATATATATATATATATATATATATATATATATATATATATATATATATATATATATATATATATATATATATATATATATATATATATATATATATATATATATATATACGCTCAGTTATAATCATAAACGGGCACAGACGAGACGACGCTAGCGCTCGGATTTTAAAGCGAAAGCTTTACTGGCCGCGAACTTGCGATTTCGCCGTGGAGGCACATGACGTCACAACGCGCGCCTCACATATCTCGGTGGACACCCGAACCGCGCTTTCTTCTTCCCCTACCTCCTTTATCCCTTCCTTTACGGCGTGGCTCGGGTGTCCACCGAGACATGTGAGACGGTTACTGTGCTTTGCACGCTCGCCGCGCCATCTGGCATGACGTCACACCACGCGGCTCGCCGCCACCGCCGTTTGGTATGACGTCACACCGCGTTCCTCGTCGTTGCGCTCGCCTCCGCTCGCTTCGCCAGCTGCGTCGCATGCCTGATAGCATGTCAGAGGATTGAAAAGGAGAGCTCGCGTGCGCCGCAACCGCAGTTGTGTCGTTTTTAATGCGACAACAACATAGCTAGACGACCAGACTAACCTGGATTTGCAATCAAGATTAACCAAGGAAGGCTAACCATGCTATGCCTTAGCTTTCGCTACGTATATCCTGGCATAGCCGAGCTAAGCCACTGCCAATTTTTTCGTACACGTCTGTCATTCGTCAACCGCCCAAATGTAGTCAGCAGAAACTGCAAAGGAGTGCCCATGGTTCCGAAAAAAATGCACCAATTCATACAAGTTGTTCGTGGTTTCAAACTACAGAAAAAAAAACTGGAAAGTACTCTTATTCCGACCGTCTGAAAGTGACTCGATCAGTTCATACTTGCTCAGACTTTTCCTGAGTATACTGCTCTGGCATTGTCAGATGACATTGGGGCATGAACGAACAAAGTGACATACCTATAGAAAGAAAAAAAAACGGTCTCGCCTTTCTCGACAGCAGACGCTGTCGCAAAGTGACCCAGCAATGAAATCTAACTGAAGCTAGAATGATATACACTTTTGCTCCCGACAGTACATTACAAGGGCGAACTACAGGTGGGAAAATCGCACATAGGTACCGTGAAGCAATCTGAATGCGTGTCACAAAAGAGGCAAAAAAGAAGAAGGGGAAAGTAAAACAGACGAAAACATCGAATGCTAGAGTCACAGGGTAAGTTAGCACCATATGGAGCAGCAGAATTTTAACAGCCCTAACCAGATCGCTCGCAGAGAGAACTTCGTTAGGGAGCCATTCGTTGGTAACGGAGAAAATAAATACTTGAGCGCACTAATACGACATCTGCGGTCATATAATTTTCCATCTACACCACCTTGACAAATGCCCCTTAGCGCGTATGCGGCACAGACTTACTTGCGAAAAACGTGGCCCATGTCAGTTCTACTGCGGTCCATGAAACAGCACATCTCGTTCGCTAGGCACGGTAACAGACGCAGAGCACTATTTTGAGCGGATTAGCCAGAAAGTTATTTTCGAAAAAGGAATAGAGGAAGGCTGAGTCCAGTCCGTCCGGCTCTAGGACAAGAGGCTTAGGTGAGAAGGAAACTGGTGCTATCGCTCACGAAACGCGAAATGCCTTACAAACGACCTGAAACAGCTCCACGTGGCTACAGACGTCTTCCGCTTTCCGCAGCGTCGCTGACTCCTTCAGAAAGCGGGCATTTCTCCGCTCAATCTTCCCTCCATCGTAGGAACTCCTCTTCCTTCCCCAAACCTACATTTCGCAACCCTACCGAGTAATGTTAACAGCCAGCTACCTTTGTTGTAAAACCTCCAAGCTAGCGAAATCGCACGCAGTTACTTGGTTTCATCGGTTTAAAAGCAAAAGTTATTCCTCGAATAGTCGAGGATAAGTTAGCCTCCGCCTCTCGACACTGGCAGCTGGAGGCTGACTTCGTCAACGAAAGAACTTCGCTTCTTGTATACTTGCAATCTGGACGACACTGGAGTACTGGCTCGAAAACATTGGCGGACCACACATGTTTCTACTAGTCTTTGAAGTATGACGGCGGCGGAAGTTCGAACAGGTGTGTGCGGACGCCATATTTCATAATTATGCGCCTCCGTGGTGCGCAGTCTTTGAGAGTAAGAGTTTCTAGGCAAAGTCGATATGTGCTTGTCATACTGCCTTAGACGAAAGATATATCCATCGTGCTCGCTGAAATCCAGCTCATGCTCACAACTGTTCAGCAGCTTGGGGCCATGCGCGAACAACCACAAAGGCACTCGAGTCGAAATTCTTGCGACAAAAATTAAGTTCGTTTGCTAGGAGACTGCATAGATTACAGAAAAGACCGCACTAACCCGCCAAAATGAGATCGCCGCTTCTGAGGGTACAAGATGCTGGCCGCTCAAACCACAGAATTTATGTGGCAGCGCATTCGAATTGACCTTAAAGCGGAAAGTGATCTCTCTGAACACGCGTGCACCCTTGGATCCGTTCTCTGCCTTCTGTCGTACATGCGTGTAGCGCGTCTCTTTGCTGGCTCCTCTCTCCTGGGGATCCCCTCACCCAGTGGGCCATTTGCCGCTCCCGCAGACGCTTACTTCGCACAGGCGAGGCAACGTCCCCGCAACTTCGGGGAAACTCGCGGGTGTTGCGCCGAGTTCAGTCCGCAACCCATCGGGCCGCGTTCCGGGACAGCGGGCAGAACGGAGGTCGCTCTGCGTCATGTAGTGTGGTTAGGCCGCGTGCGCGCGCACACAGCGGTCGAGCGTGCGGGTGGCTCAACCAAACAGCCCAGTGCAAGATTCAGTCCTGCGCGGATGGCGGTGCGGCCGCTGCCGACGGCGATGACGCAAAACTGAGGGACTGAGGAACGAAGAACAGCGCACGCTCCAAAACGTTCCTAATTAAATACCCGAGTGCAAACGATTAATGCGACCGGCTCGCAAAAACCTACCCAACCGCCCGGCCGCGCTCGGCGCTGTTTACTTTGCGAGCTCGCATTGCGCATGGCTTTCACCGCTATATATCGACAAAACTCAAAAGGTGAATTTCCAGCTGCCCGTTGTGCCTTAGGCGGTTGCAGGCTGGGCAACATTATTTTTCTTTCTTTTTCTCTGCCCACACTAATATATGTCTTTTTTCTCTCTTTCTGAGCACAGCGGCCTAAACAAAATCTAGTTTGTGCGGTTTATGAAGCCGAATATTACAATACGTGGCTCGCGCGACATCAAGCGTACGGGCCAAGTAGTGTCATGATCAATGTCGACGAGCCATCAAAATTGGTGGGACAACATTGACCAAGGTATGCCGGGACGTATGCAGTTCTGGCGGCCCAACGCTACAGGCAGGACAATGTTGAACAACATATGCCAGGATATACACATTTCTTATAAGCGAGCGTTACAGGTGGAACAATATTGACCAACGCATCCCAGAATGTGTGCTATACTGGCTACCTATCGCAACCGATGGCGCAATATTGGGCAGCCAAACCCAGGGTGTATACATTGTTGGAAAGCCATCCGAGCTGCTAGGGCAATATTGACCAGCTTATTCCAAGATATGTCTGATAAAAATTGGCATGACAGCACTGACCAAATGTATGTCACTCTGGCTACCCGTAGCAATTGCTCGGACAATATTCGCCATCAAATGCAAGGTTGTACGCGATGTTGGCAGGCCATTATTTCGGGCTGGTCATCGTTG